>NW_025550715.1:0-16597 GCF_905237065.1 Salmo salar
GTGTTCTGTTCCTCTGAGTGTTCTGTTCCTCTGAGTGTCCTGTTCTGTTCCTCTGAGTGTTCTATTCCTCTGAGTGTTCTGTTCCTCTGAGTGTTCTGTTCCTCTGAGTGTCCTGTTCTGTTCCTCTGAGTGTTCTATTCCTCTGAGTGTTCTGTTCCTCTGAGTGTTCTTGTTCCTCTGAGTGTTCTGTTCTGTTCCTCTGAGTGTTCTGTTCCTCTGAGTGTTCTATTCCTCTGAGTGTTCTGTTCCTCTGAGTGTCCTGTTCTGTTCCTCTGAGTGTTCTATTCCTCTGAGTGTTCTGTTCCTCTGAGTGTTCTTGTTCCTCTGAGTGTTCTGTTCCTCTGAGTGTTCTATTCCTCTGAGTGTTCTGTTCTGTTCCTCTGAGTGTTCTATTCCTCTGAGTGTTCTGTTCCTCTGAGTGTTCTGTTCCTCTGAGTGTCCTGTTCTGTTCCTCTGAGTGTTCTATTCCTCTGAGTGTTCTATTCCTCTGAGTGTTCTGTTCCTCTGAGTGTCCTGTTCTGTTCCTCTGAGTGTTCTATTCCTCTGAGTGTTCTATTCCTCTGAGTGTTCTGTTCTGTTCCTCTGAGTGTTCTATTCCTCTGAGTTTTCTGTTCCTCTGAGTGTTCTATTCCTCTGAGTGTTCTATTCCTCTGAGTGTTCTATTCCTCTGAGTGTTCTGTTCCTCTGAGTGTTCTGTTCCTCTGTTCTGTTCCTCTGTTCTGTTCCTCTGAGTGTTCTGTTCCTCTGAGTGTTCTGTTCCTCTGTTCTGTTCCTCTGAGTGTTCTGTTCCTCGGAGTGTTCTGTTCCTCTGAGTGTTATGTTCCTCTGAGTGTTCTGTTCGGTTCCTCGGAGTGTTCTGTTCCTCTGTTCTGTTCCTCTGAGTGTTCTGTTCCTCTGTTCTGTTCTGTTCCTCTGAGTGTTCTGTTCCTCTGAGTGTTCTGTTCCTCGGAGTGTTCTGTTCCTCTGAGTGTTCTGTTCTGTTCCTCTGAGTGTTATGTTCCTCTGAGTGTTCTGTTCGGTTCCTCTGAGTGTTATGTTCCTCTGAGTGTTATGTTCCTCTGAGTGTTCTGTTCTGTTCCTCTGAGTGTTATGTTCCTCTGAGTGTTATGTTCCTCTGAGTGTTCTGTTCGGTTCCTCTGAGTGTTCTGTTCTGTTCCTCTGAGTGTTATGTTCCTCTGAGTGTTATGTTCCTCTGAGTGTTCTGTTCGGTTCCTCTGAGTGTTCTGTTCTGTTCCTCTGAGTGTTCTGTTCCTCGGAGTGTTCTGTTCCTCGGAGTGTTCGGTTCCTCTGAGTGTTCTGTTCTGTTCCTCTGAGTGTTCTGTTCCTCGGAGTGTTCTGTTCCTCGGAGTGTTCTGTTCCTCGGAGTGTTCTGTTCTGTTCCTCTGAGTGTTCTGTTCCTCGGAGTGTTCTGTTCCTCGGAGTGTTCTGTTCCTCTGAGTGTTCTGTTCTGTTCCTCTGAGTGTTCTGTTCCTCTGAGTGTTATGTTCCTCTGAGTGTTATGTTCCTCTGAGTGTTCTGTTCCTCGGAGTGTTCTGTTCCTCGGAGTGTTCGGTTCCTCTGAGTGTTCTGTTCTGTTCCTCTGAGTGTTCTGTTCCTCGGAGTGTTCTGTTCCTCGGAGTGTTCTGTTCCTCGGAGTGTTATGTTCCTCTGAGTGTTCTGTTCCTCTGAGTGTTATGTTCCTCTGAGTGTTATGTTCCTCTGAGTGTTCTGTTCGGTTCCTCTGAGTGTTCTGTTCTGTTCCTCTGAGTGTTCTGTTCCTCTGAGTGTAGCCTCCTGCTGAGGCTGTTCTGTTCCTCTGAGTGTAGCCTCATGCTGAGGCTGTTCTGTTCCTCTGAGTGTAGCCTCATGTTGAGGCTGTTCTGTTCTGTTCCTCTGAGTGTAGCCTCATGTTGAGGCTGTTCTGTTCTGTTCCTCTGAGTGTAGCCTCATGCTCAGGCTGTTCTGTTCTGTTCCTCTGAGTGTAGCCTCATGCTGAGGCTGTTCTGTTCTGTTCCTCTGAGTGTAGCCTCATGCTGAGGCTGTTCTGTTCTGTTCTTCTGAGTGCTGCTAGCCTGCTAAAGCTAAGGCAGTTCTGTTCTGTTACCCTGTGTACTACAAGCCTGCTAAAGCTAAGGCAGTTCTGTTCTGTTACCCTGTGTACTACAAGCCTGCTAAAGCTAAGGCAGTTCTGTTCTGTTACCCTGTGTACTACTAGCCTGCTAAAGCTAAGGCAGTTCTGTTCTGTTACCCTGTGTACTACTAGCCTGCTAAAGCTAAGGCAGTTCTGTTCTGTTACCCTGTGTACTACTAGCCTGCTAAAGCTAAGGCAGTTCTGTTCTGTTACCCTGTGTACTACTAGCCTGCTAAAGCTGAGGCAGTTCTGTTCTGTTACCCTGTGTACTACTAGCCTGCTAAAGCTAAGGCAGTTCTGTTCTGTTACCCTGTGTACTACTAGCCTGCTAAAGCTAAGGCAGTTCTGTTCTGTTACCCTGTGTACTACTAGCCTGTTAAAGCTGAGGCTGTTCTGTTCTGTTCCTCTGAGTGTTGCTATCCTGCTGAGGCTGAGCATCACAGCCAAATGGCACCCTATTCCCTATATAGTGCACTACTTTTGTAGTATATGGGAGCCATATGGGACCCAGCGCGAATTAATTGGCCGTGTGAAGGGTTCTGGGTAGAACAGGCTGGTGGCGCTGAAGGAAGTTCAGAGCTCATGGTACATTTCTTAATGTGGACCTACCCTAGAGAATCCTCTGATTACTAAGGCCTTTTAAACCTTGCTGATCCTCTGATTACTGAGGCCTTTTAAACCCTGCTGATCCTCTGATTACTAAGGCCTTTTAAACCCTGCTGATCCTCTGATTACTGAGGCCTTTTAAACCCTGCTGATCCTCTGATTACTGAGGCCTTTTAAACCCCTGCTGATCCTCTGATTACTAAGGCCTTTTAAACCCTGCTGATCCTCTGATTACTAAGGCCTTTTAAACCCTGCTGATCCTCTGATTACTAAGGCCTTTTAAACCCTGCTGATCCTCTGATTACTAAGGCCTTTTTAAACCCTGCTGATCCTCTGATTACTAAGGCCTTTTAAACCCTGCTGATCCTCTGATTACTAAGGCCTTTTAAACCCTGCTGATCCTCTGATTACTAAGGCCTTTTAAACCCTGCTGATCCTCTGATTACTAAGGCCTTTTAAACCCTGCTGATCCTCTGATTACTAAGGCCTTTTAAACCCTGCTGATCCTCTGATTACTAAGGCCTTTTAAACCCTGCTGATCCTCTGATTACTGAGGCCTTTTAAACCCTGCTGATCCTCTGATTACTAAGGCCTTTTAAACCCTGCTGATCCTCTGATTACTAAGGCCTTTTAAACCCTGCTGATCCTCTGATTACTAAGGCCTTTTAAACCCTGCTGATCCTCTGATTACTAAGGCCTTTTAAACCCTGCTGATCCTCTGATTACTAAGGCCTTTTAAACCCTGCTGATCCTCTGATTACTAAGGCCTTTTTAAACCCTGCTGATCCTCTGATTACTAAGGCCTTTTTAAACCCTGCTGATCCTCTGATTACTAAGGCCTTTTAAACCCTGCTGATCCTCTGATTACTAAGGCCTTTTAAACCCTGCTGATCCTCTGATTACTGAGGCCTTTTAAACCCTGCTGATCCTCTGATTACTAAGGCCTTTTAAACCCTGCTGATCCTCTGATTACTAAGGCCTTTTAAACCCTGCTGATCCTCTGATTACTAAGGCCTTTTAAACCCTGCTGATCCTCTGATTACTAAGGCCTTTTAAACCCTGCTGATCCTCTGATTACTAAGGCCTTTTAAACCCTGCTGATCCTCTGATTACTAAGGCCTTTTAAACCCTGCTGATCCTCTGATTACTAAGGCCTTTTAAACCCTGCTGATCCTCTGATTACTAAGGCCTTTTAAACCCTGCTGATCCTCTGATTACTGAGGCCTTTTAAACCCTGCTGATCCTCTGATTACTAAGGCCTTTTAAACCCTGCTGATCCTCTGATTACTAAGGCCTTTTAAACCCTGCTGATCCTCTGATTACTAAGGCCTTTTAAACCCTGCTGATCCTCTGATTACTAAGGCCTTTTAAACCCTGCTGATCCTCTGATTACTAAGTCCTTTTTAAACCCTGCTGATCCTCTGATTACTAAGGCCTTTTAAACCCTGCTGATCCTCTGATTACTAAGGCCTTTTAAACCCTGCTGATCCTCTGATTACTAAGGCCTTTTAAACCCTGCTGATCCTCTGATTACTAAGGCCTTTTAAACCCTGCTGATCCTCTGATTACTAAGGCCTTTTAAACCCTGCTGATCCTCTGATTACTAAGGCCTTTTAAACCCTGCTGATCCTCTGATTACTAAGGCCTTTTAAACCCTGCTGATCCTCTGATTACTAAATCCTTTTAAACCCTGCTGATCCTCTGATTACTAAGGCCTTTTAAACCCTGCTGATCCTCTGATTACTAAGGCCTTTTAAACCCTGCTGATCCTCTGATTACTAAGGCCTTTTAAACCCTGCTGATCCTCTGATTACTAAGGCCTTTTAAACCCTGCTGATCCTCTGATTACTAAGGCCTTTTAAACACTGCTGATCCTCTGATTACTAAGGCCTTTTAAACCCTGCTGATCCTCTGATTACTAAGGCCTTTTAAACCCTGCTGATCCTCTGATTACTAAGGCCTTTTAAACCCTGCTGATCCTCTGATTACTAAGGCCTTTTTAAACCCTGCTGATCCTCTGATTACTAAGGCCTTTTAAACCCTGCTGATCCTCTGATTACTAAGGCCTTTTAAACCCTGCTGATCCTCTGATTACTAAGGCCTTTTAAACCCTGCTGATCCTCTGATTACTAAGGCCTTTTAAACCCTGCTGATCCTCTGATTACTAAGGCCTTTTAAACCCTGCTGATCCTCTGATTACTAAGTCCTTTTAAACCCTGCTGATCCTCTGATTACTAAGGCCTTTTAAACCCTGCTGATCCTCTGATTACTAAGGCCTTTTAAACCCTGCTGATCCTCTGATTACTAAGGCCTTTTAAACCCTGCTGATCCTCTGATTACTAAGGCCTTTTAAACCCTGCTGATCCTCTGATTACTAAGGCCTTTTAAACCCTGCTGATCCTCTGATTACTAAGGCCTTTTAAACCCTGCTGATCCTCTGACTACTGAGGCCTTTTAAATGCGGGCCAATGTGAATGTAATAACATAATTACAGACCGGGTGAAACCCCACGTCCTGAGTTTCTCCAATTCTCTCAATGCCAGTAAGGCCTATACCATGTCACGACATCGACTTTTCCATTTCTAAAGTAGTCTAGTACCCATCTGTAAGGAGGCATTAGCAACAATCTATCATAGCATGCCACGTTTTCTATCCCCTTTTATGATGCCATGTGTATACAGACTACAGTACAGTAGTAAATCAACGGTACAGTCCAGTTACAGACTACAGTACAGTAGTAAATCAACGGTACAGTCCAGTTACAGGCTACAGTACAGTAGTAAATCAACACTACAGTCCAGTTACAGACTACAGTACAGTAGTAAATCAATGCTACAGTCCAGTTACAGACTACAGTACAGTAGTAAATCAATGCTACAGTCCAGTTACAGACTACAGTACAGTAAATCAATGCTACAGTCCAGTTACAGACTACAGTACAGTAGTAAATCAACGGTACAGTCCAGTTACAGGCTACAGTACAGTAGTAAATCAATGCTACAGTCCAGTTACAGACTACAGTACAGTAGTAAATCAACGGTACAGTCCAGTTACAGGCTACAGTACAGTAGTAAATCAACACTACAGTCCAGTTACAGACTACGGTACAGTAGTAAATCAACGGTACAGTCCAGTTACAGGCTACAGTACAGTAGTAAATCAACACTACAGTCCAGTTACAGACTACAGTACAGTAGTAAATCAACGGTACAGTCCAGTTACAGGCTACAGTACAGTAGTAAATCAACACTACAGTCCAGTTACAGACTACAGTACAGTAGTAAATCAATGCTACAGTCCAGTTACAGACTACAGTACAGTAGTAAATCAATGCTACAGTCCAGTTACAGGCTACAGTACAGTAGTAAATCAATGCTACAGTCCAGTTACAGGCTACAGTACAGTAATAAATCAATGCTACAGTCCAGTTACAGGCTACAGTACAGTAGTAAATCAATGCTACAGTCCAGTTACAGGCTACAGTACAGTAGTAAATCAATGCTACAGTCCAGTTACAGGCTACAGTACGGTAGTAAATCAATGCTACAGTCCAGTTACAGGCTACAGTACAGTAATAAATCAATGCTACAGTCCAGTTACAGACTACAGTACAGTAGTAAATCAATGCTACAGTCCAGTTACAGACTACAGTACAGTAATAAATCAATGCTACAGTCCAGTTACAGACTACAGTACAGTAGTAAATCAATGCTACAGTCCAGTTACAGACTACAGTACAGTAGTAAATCAACACTACAGTCCAGTTACAGACTACAGTACAGTAGTAAATCAATGCTACAGTCCAGTTACAGACTACAGTACAGTAGTAAATCAACGCTACAGTCCAGTTACAGACTACAGTACAGTAGTAAATCAATGCTACAGTCCAGTTACAGGCTACAGTACAGTAATAAATCAATGCTACAGTCCAGTTACAGGCTACAGTACAGTAGTAAATCAATGCTACAGTCCAGTTACAGGCTACAGTACAGTAATAAATCAATGCTACAGTCCAGTTACAGACTACAGTACAGTAGTAAATCAATGCTACAGTCCAGTTACAGACTACAGTACGGTAGTAAATCAACACTACAGTCCAGTCACAGACTACAGTACAGTAGTAAATCAATGCTACAGTCCAGTTACAGACTACAGTACAGTAGTAAATCAACGCTACAGTCCAGTTACAGACTACAGTACAGTAGTAAATCAATGCTACAGTCCAGTTACAGGCTACAGTACAGTAATAAATCAATGCTACAGTCCAGTTACAGGCTACAGTACAGTAGTAAATCAATGCTACAGTCCAGTTACAGGCTACAGTACAGTAATAAATCAATGCTACAGTCCAGTTACAGACTACAGTACAGTAGTAAATCAATGCTACAGTCCAGTTACAGGCTACAGTACAGTAATAAATCAATGCTACAGTCCAGTTACAGACTACAGTACAGTAGTAAATCAATGCTACAGTCCAGTTACAGACTACAGTACAGTAATAAATCAATGCTACAGTCCAGTTACAGACTACAGTACAGTAGTAAATCAACACTACAGTCCAGTTACAGACTACAGTACAGTAGTAAATCAATGCTACAGTCCAGTTACAGACTACAGTACAGTAGTAAATCAATGCTACAGTCCAGTTACAGACTACAGTACAGTAGTAAATCAATGCTACAGTCCAGTTACAGGCACAGTACAGTAGTAAATCAATGCTACAGTCCAGCTACAGGCTACAGTACAGTAGTAAATCAATGCTACAGTCCAGTTACAGACTACAGTACAGTAGTAAATCAATGCTACAGTCCAGTTACAGACTACAGTACAGTAGTAAATCAATGCTACAGTCCAGTTACAGACTACAGTACAGTAGTAAATCAATGCTACAGTCCAGTTACAGACTACAGTACAGTAGTAAATCAATGCTACAGTCCAGTTACAGACTACAGTACAGTAAATCAATGCTACAGTCCAGTTACAGACTACAGTACAGTAATAAATCAACGGTACAGTCCAGTTACAGGCTACAGTACAGTAGTAAATCAATGCTACAGTCCAGTTACAGACTACAGTACAGTAGTAAATCAACGGTACAGTCCAGTTACAGGCTACAGTACAGTAGTAAATCAACACTACAGTCCAGTTACAGACTACAGTACAGTAGTAAATCAACGGTACAGTCCAGTTACAGGCTACAGTACAGTAGTAAATCAACACTACAGTCCAGTTACAGACTACAGTACGGTAGTAAATCAACGGTACAGTCCAGTTACAGGCTACAGTACAGTAGTAAATCAATACTACAGTCCAGTTACAGACTACAGTACAGTAGTAAATCAATGCTACAGTCCAGTTACAGGCTACAGTACAGTAGTAAATCAATGCTACAGTCCAGTTACAGGCTACAGTACAGTAGTAAATCAATGCTACAGTCCAGTTACAGGCTACAGTACAGTAGTAAATCAATGCTACAGTCCAGTTACAGGCTACAGTACAGTAGTAAATCAATGCTACAGTCCAGTTACAGGCTACAGTACAGTAATAAATCAATGCTACAGTCCAGTTACAGACTACAGTACAGTAGTAAATCAATGCTACAGTCCAGTTACAGACTACAGTACAGTAATAAATCAATGCTACAGTCCAGTTACAGACTACAGTACAGTAGTAAATCAATGCTACAGTCCAGTTACAGACTACAGTACAGTAGTAAATCAACACTACAGTCCAGTTACAGACTACAGTACAGTAGTAAATCAATGCTACAGTCCAGTTACAGACTACAGTACAGTAGTAAATCAACGCTACAGTCCAGTTACAGACTACAGTACAGTAGTAAATCAATGCTACAGTCCAGTTACAGGCTACAGTACAGTAATAAATCAATGCTACAGTCCAGTTACAGGCTACAGTACAGTAGTAAATCAATGCTACAGTCCAGTTACAGGCTACAGTACAGTAATAAATCAATGCTACAGTCCAGTTACAGACTACAGTACAGTAGTAAATCAATGCTACAGTCCAGTTACAGACTACAGTACAGTAGTAAATCAACACTACAGTCCAGTCACAGACTACAGTACAGTAGTAAATCAATGCTACAGTCCAGTTACAGACTACAGTACAGTAGTAAATCAACGCTACAGTCCAGTCACAGACTACAGTACAGTAGTAAATCAATGCTACAGTCCAGTTACAGGCTACAGTACAGTAATAAATCAATGCTACAGTCCAGTTACAGGCTACAGTACAGTAGTAAATCAATGCTACAGTCCAGTTACAGGCTACAGTACAGTAATAAATCAATGCTACAGTCCAGTTACAGACTACAGTACAGTAGTAAATCAATGCTACAGTCCAGTTACAGGCTACAGTACAGTAATAAATCAATGCTACAGTCCAGTTACAGACTACAGTACAGTAGTAAATCAATGCTACAGTCCAGTTACAGACTACAGTACAGTAATAAATCAATGCTACAGTCCAGTTACAGACTACAGTACAGTAGTAAATCAACACTACAGTCCAGTTACAGACTACAGTACAGTAGTAAATCAATGCTACAGTCCAGTTACAGACTACAGTACAGTAGTAAATCAATGCTACAGTCCAGTTACAGACTACAGTACAGTAGTAAATCAATGCTACAGTCCAGTTACAGGCACAGTACAGTAGTAAATCAATGCTACAGTCCAGCTACAGGCTACAGTACAGTAGTAAATCAATGCTACAGTCCAGTTACAGGCTACAGTACAGTAATAAATCAATGCTACAGTCCAGTTACAGGCTACAGTACAGTAGTAAATCAATGCTACAGTCCAGTTACAGGCTACAGTACAGTAGTAAATCAATGCTACAGTCCAGTTACAGGCTACAGTACAGTAGTAAATCAATGCTACAGTCCAGTTACAGGCTACAGTACAGTAATAAATCAATGCTACAGTCCAGTTACAGACTACAGTACAGTAGTAAATCAATGCTACAGTCCAGTTACAGACTACAGTACAGTAATAAATCAATGCTACAGTCCAGTTACAGACTACAGTACAGTAGTAAATCAATGCTACAGTCCAGTTACAGACTACAGTACAGTAGTAAATCAACACTACAGTCCAGTTACAGACTACAGTACAGTAGTAAATCAATGCTACAGTCCAGTTACAGACTACAGTACAGTAGTAAATCAACGCTACAGTCCAGTTACAGACTACAGTACAGTAGTAAATCAATGCTACAGTCCAGTTACAGGCTACAGTACAGTAATAAATCAATGCTACAGTCCAGTTACAGGCTACAGTACAGTAGTAAATCAATGCTACAGTCCAGTTACAGGCTACAGTACAGTAATAAATCAATGCTACAGTCCAGTTACAGACTACAGTACAGTAGTAAATCAATGCTACAGTCCAGTTACAGACTACAGTACAGTAGTAAATCAACACTACAGTCCAGTCACAGACTACAGTACAGTAGTAAATCAATGCTACAGTCCAGTTACAGACTACAGTACAGTAGTAAATCAACGCTACAGTCCAGTTACAGACTACAGTACAGTAGTAAATCAATGCTACAGTCCAGTTACAGGCTACAGTACAGTAATAAATCAATGCTACAGTCCAGTTACAGGCTACAGTACAGTAGTAAATCAATGCTACAGTCCAGTTACAGGCTACAGTACAGTAGTAAATCAATGCTACAGTCCAGTTACAGACTACAGTACAGTAGTAAAACAACGCTACAGTCCAGTTACAGACTACGGTACAGTAGTAAATCAATGCTACAGTCCAGTTACAGGCTACAGTACAGTAGTAAATCAATGCTACAGTCCAGTTACAGACTACAGTACAGTAGTAAATCAATGCTACAGTCCAGTTACAGGCTACAGTACAGTAATAAATCAATGCTACAGTCCAGTTACAGACTACAGTACAGTAGTAAATCAATGCTACAGTCCAGTTACAGGCTACAGTACAGTAATAAATCAATGCTACAGTCCAGTTACAGACTACAGTACAGTAGTAAATCAATGCTACAGTCCAGTTACAGACTACAGTACAGTAGTAAATCAATGCTACAGTCCAGTTACAGGCTACAGTACAGTAGTAAATCAACGCTACAGTCCAGTTACAGACTACAGTACAGTAGTAAATCAATGCTACAGTCCAGTTACAGACTACAGTACAGTAGTAAATCAATGCTACAGTCCAGTTACAGACTACAGTACAGTAGTAAATCAATGCTACAGTCCAGTTACAGGCACAGTACAGTAGTAAATCAATGCTACAGTCCAGCTACAGGCTACAGTACAGTAGTAAATCAATGCTACAGTCCAGTTACAGACTACAGTACAGTAGTAAATCAATGCTACAGTCCAGTTACAGACTACAGTACAGTAGTAAATCAATGCTACAGTCCAGTTACAGACTACAGTACAGTAGTAAATCAATGCTACAGTCCAGTTACAGACTACAGTACAGTAGTAAATCAATGCTACAGTCCAGTTACAGGCTACAGTACAGTAAATCAATGCTACAGTCCAGTTACAGACTACAGTACAGTAGTAAATCAACGGTACAGTCCAGTTACAGGCTACAGTACAGTAGTAAATCAATGCTACAGTCCAGTTACAGACTACAGTACAGTAGTAAATCAACGGTACAGTCCAGTTACAGGCTACAGTACAGTAGTAAATCAACACTACAGTCCAGTTACAGACTACAGTACAGTAGTAAATCAACGGTACAGTCCAGTTACAGGCTACAGTACAGTAGTAAATCAACACTACAGTCCAGTTACAGACTACAGTACAGTAGTAAATCAATGCTACAGTCCAGTTACAGGCTACAGTACAGTAATAAATCAATGCTACAGTCCAGTTACAGGCTACAGTACAGTAGTAAATCAATGCTACAGTCCAGTTACAGACTACAGTACAGTAATAAATCAATGCTACAGTCCAGTTACAGACTACAGTACAGTAGTAAATCAATGCTACAGTCCAGTTACAGACTACAGTACAGTAGTAAATCAACACTACAGTCCAGTTACAGACTACAGTACAGTAGTAAATCAATGCTACAGTCCAGTTACAGACTACAGTACAGTAGTAAATCAACGCTACAGTCCAGTTACAGACTACAGTACAGTAGTAAATCAATGCTACAGTCCAGTTACAGGCTACAGTACAGTAATAAATCAATGCTACAGTCCAGTTACAGGCTACAGTACAGTAGTAAATCAATGCTACAGTCCAGTTACAGGCTACAGTACAGTAATAAATCAATGCTACAGTCCAGTTACAGACTACAGTACAGTAGTAAATCAATGCTACAGTCCAGTTACAGACTACAGTACAGTAGTAAATCAACACTACAGTCCAGTCACAGACTACAGTACAGTAGTAAATCAATGCTACAGTCCAGTTACAGACTACAGTACAGTAGTAAATCAACGCTACAGTCCAGTTACAGACTACAGTACAGTAGTAAATCAATGCTACAGTCCAGTTACAGGCTACAGTACAGTAATAAATCAATGCTACAGTCCAGTTACAGGCTACAGTACAGTAGTAAATCAATGCTACAGTCCAGTTACAGGCTACAGTACAGTAATAAATCAATGCTACAGTCCAGTTACAGACTACAGTACAGTAGTAAATCAATGCTACAGTCCAGTTACAGGCTACAGTACAGTAATAAATCAATGCTACAGTCCAGTTACAGACTACAGTACAGTAGTAAATCAATGCTACAGTCCAGTTACAGACTACAGTACAGTAATAAATCAATGCTACAGTCCAGTTACAGACTACGGTACAGTAGTAAATCAACACTACAGTCCAGTTACAGACTACAGTACAGTAGTAAATCAATGCTACAGTCCAGTTACAGACTACAGTACAGTAGTAAATCAATGCTACAGTCCAGTTACAGACTACAGTACAGTAGTAAATCAATGCTACAGTCCAGTTACAGGCACAGTACAGTAGTAAATCAATGCTACAGTCCAGCTACAGGCTACAGTACAGTAGTAAATCAATGCTACAGTCCAGTTACAGGCTACAGTACAGTAGTAAATCAATGCTACAGTCCAGTTACAGGCTACAGTACAGTAGTAAATCAATGCTACAGTCCAGTTACAGGCTACAGTACAGTAGTAAATCAATGCTACAGTCCAGTTACAGGCTACAGTACAGTAGTAAATCAATGCTACAATCCAGTTACAGACTACAGTACAGTAATAAATCAATGCTACAGTCCAGTTACAGGCTACAGTACAGTAGTAAATCAATGCTACAGTCCAGTTACAGGCTACAGTACAGTAATAAATCAATGCTACAGTCCAGTTACAGACTACAGTACAGTAGTAAATCAATGCTACAGTCCAGTTACAGACTACAGTACAGTAGTAAATCAACACTACAGTCCAGTTACAGACTACAGTACAGTAGTAAATCAATGCTACAGTCCAGTTACAGACTACAGTACAGTAGTAAATCAACGCTACAGTCCAGTTACAGACTACAGTACAGTAGTAAATCAATGCTACAGTCCAGTTACAGGCTACAGTACAGTAATAAATCAATGCTACAGTCCAGTTACAGGCTACAGTACAGTAGTAAATCAATGCTACAGTCCAGTTACAGGCTACAGTACAGTAATAAATCAATGCTACAGTCCAGTTACAGACTACAGTACAGTAGTAAATCAATGCTACAGTCCAGTTACAGACTACAGTACAGTAGTAAATCAACACTACAGTCCAGTCACAGACTACAGTACAGTAGTAAATCAATGCTACAGTCCAGTTACAGACTACAGTACAGTAGTAAATCAATGCTACAGTCCAGTTACAGACTACAGTACAGTAGTAAATCAATGCTACAGTCCAGTTACAGGCTACAGTACAGTAATAAATCAATGCTACAGTCCAGTTACAGGCTACAGTACAGTAGTAAATCAATGCTACAGTCCAGTTACAGGCTACAGTACAGTAATAAATCAATGCTACAGTCCAGTTACAGACTACAGTACAGTAGTAAATCAATGCTACAGTCCAGTTACAGGCTACAGTACAGTAATAAATCAATGCTACAGTCCAGTTACAGGCTACAGTACAGTAGTAAATCAATGCTACAGTCCAGTTACAGACTACAGTACAGTAATAAATCAATGCTACAGTCCAGTTACAGACTACAGTACAGTAGTAAATCAACACTACAGTCCAGTTACAGACTACAGTACAGTAGTAAATCAATGCTACAGTCCAGTTACAGACTACAGTACAGTAGTAAATCAATGCTACAGTCCAGTTACAGACTACAGTACAGTAGTAAATCAACGCTACAGTCCAGTTACAGGCTACAGTACAGTAGTAAATCAATGCTACAGTCCAGTTACAGGCTACAGTACAGTAATAAATCAATGCTACAGTCCAGTTACAGGCTACAGTACAGTAGTAAATCAATGCTACAGTCCAGTTACAGGCTACAGTACAGTAATAAATCAATGCTACAGTCCAGTTACAGACTACAGTACAGTAGTAAATCAATGCTACAGTCCAGTTACAGACTACAGTACAGTAGTAAATCAACACTACAGTCCAGTCACAGACTACAGTACAGTAGTAAATCAATGCTACAGTCCAGTTACAGACTACAGTACAGTAGTAAATCAACGCTACAGTCCAGTTACAGACTACAGTACAGTAGTAAATCAATGCTACAGTCCAGTTACAGGCTACAGTACAGTAATAAATCAATGCTACAGTCCAGTTACAGGCTACAGTACAGTAGTAAATCAATGCTACAGTCCAGTTACAGGCTACAGTACAGTAATAAATCAATGCTACAGTCCAGTTACAGACTACAGTACAGTAGTAAATCAATGCTACAGTCCAGTTACAGGCTACAGTACAGTAATAAATCAATGCTACAGTCCAGTTACAGACTACAGTACAGTAGTAAATCAATGCTACAGTCCAGTTACAGACTACAGTACAGTAATAAATCAATGCTACAGTCCAGTTACAGACTACAGTACAGTAGTAAATCAACACTACAGTCCAGTTACAGACTACAGTACAGTAGTAAATCAATGCTACAGTCCAGTTACAGACTACAGTACAGTAGTAAATCAATGCTACAGTCCAGTTACAGACTACAGTACAGTAGTAAATCAATGCTACAGTCCAGTTACAGGCACAGTACAGTAGTAAATCAATGCTACAGTCCAGCTACAGGCTACAGTACAGTAGTAAATCAATGCTACAGTCCAGTTACAGACTACAGTACAGTAGTAAATCAATGCTACAGTCCAGTTACAGACTACAGTACAGTAGTAAATCAATGCTACAGTCCAGTTACAGACTACAGTACAGTAGTAAATCAATGCTACAGTCCAGTTACAGACTACAGTACAGTAGTAAATCAATGCTACAGTCCAGTTACAGACTACAGTACAGTAAATCAATGCTACAGTCCAGTTACAGACTACAGTACAGTAGTAAATCAACGGTACAGTCCAGTTACAGGCTACAGTACAGTAGTAAATCAATGCTACAGTCCAGTTACAGACTACAGTACAGTAGTAAATCAACGGTACAGTCCAGTTACAGGCTACAGTACAGTAGTAAATCAACACTACAGTCCAGTTACAGACTACAGTACAGTAGTAAATCAACGGTACAGTCCAGTTACAGGCTACAGTACAGTAGTAAATCAACACTACAGTCCAGTTACAGACTACAGTACAGTAGTAAATCAACGGTACAGTCCAGTTACAGGCTACAGTACAGTAGTAAATCAACACTACAGTCCAGTTACAGACTACAGTACAGTAGTAAATCAATGCTACAGTCCAGTTACAGACTACAGTACAGTAGTAAATCAATGCTACAGTCCAGTTACAGGCTACAGTACAGTAGTAAATCAATGCTACAGTCCAGTTACAGGCTACAGTACAGTAGTAAATCAATGCTACAGTCCAGTTACAGGCTACAGTACAGTAATAAATCAATGCTACAGTCCAGTTACAGACTACAGTACAGTAGTAAATCAATGCTACAGTCCAGTTACAGACTACAGTACAGTAATAAATCAATGCTACAGTCCAGTTACAGACTACAGTACAGTAGTAAATCAATGCTACAGTCCAGTTACAGACTACAGTACAGTAGTAAATCAACACTACAGTCCAGTTACAGACTACAGTACAGTAGTAAATCAATGCTACAGTCCAGTTACAGACTACAGTACAGTAGTAAATCAACGCTACAGTCCAGTTACACAGGCTACAGTACAGTAATAAATCAATGCTACAGTCCAGTTACAGGCTACAGTACAGTAGTAAATCAATGCTACAGTCCAGTTACAGGCTACAGTACAGTAGTAAATCAATACTACAGTCCAGTTACAGACTACAGTACAGTAGTAAATCAATGCTACAGTCCAGTTACAGACTACAGTACAGTAGTAAATCAATGCTACAGTCCAGTTACAGGCTACAGTACAGTAGTAAATCAATGCTACAGTCCAGTTACAGGCTACAGTACAGTAGTAAATCAATGCTACAGTCCAGTTACAGGCTACAGTACAGTAATAAATCAATGCTACAGTCCAGTTACAGACTACAGTACAGTAGTAAATCAATGCTACAGTCCAGTTACAGGCTACAGTACAGTAGTAAATCAATGCTACAGTCCAGTTACAGACTACAGTACAGTAGTAAATCAATGCTACAGTCCAGTTACAGACTACAGTACAGTAATAAATCAATGCTACAGTCCAGTTACAGACTACAGTACAGTAGTAAATCAATGCTACAGTCCAGTTACAGACTACAGTACAGTAGTAAATCAATGCTACAGTCCAGTTACAGG
>NW_025550716.1:0-20840 GCF_905237065.1 Salmo salar
TATTCGAAAACATTTTTAAAATGTAATATTGTCATTCTAAGATTTATAGATGAATATCTCTTGAAAGCACCGTGTAATGCCAGATTTAACCCTTTCACACGTACCATCACACGGGGTGTGGTCGTTCTACAGTGGTCCCTGAAGCGTACGATCACACCCCGTGTGATTAGAACACTAATTTAGAATGCTCATTTAGAACGGCCAGTTTCGAATGACGCAACAATCAACATTTGAGCTGGCCACACTTTTTCAGAAAATATTTACACAAACAGTCCTTACGTAAACTATACCATGAATTAGCTAATAGCAATTACTATGTACAATTATTGAAAGTAATCCGACAATTAGTTTCAGCGCGCAGCTGGCCACACTTTTTTCAGAAACTATTAAAGTTATGTCCAGAATGTGAGCAGTTTATTTTTTGATGCAATGTTCAGATATTCACAGAAGTATCTATAGCATAACACAATCATCCTAACCGGAAAAATGTAGGCTACATTTGTCCTAGCGCTGAGGAAAGATTGACGCAACACAAGCGGTCATATTTTCTAACTCTCGGCTGACATAAACTACACTATGAATTAGCTAATAGCAATTACTATTTACAATTAATCACATCACGGGTTTGCTCACCGTTGATCAAAATAATTGAGTAAAACACTTTCTAGAAATCGAAAGTAATCCGACGATTAGTTTCAGCGCGCAGCCATGCATTTTTTTCCTCACAGAAACCGAAGATAATAACAGACAAGATGAGTTCGGTCTGTTTATAGTATGCACGTTGAAGGGGTGTGTCTACTGTCGTTCACATCCCACCATTCATTTCCAGAAGTCCTCAAAAAATGAGTGAACTCTTACTCACCTCATTTTGTTATAACATCTTTGGTCAGACGATTACGTGAAACTCAGAATGCATTGTATGTCAACAAACATGGCTCCATACACATAGCTGGAATTAGCTTAGCTCATCATAATCAGTATAACCTTCAAATAAGTATTTTACACACATAATATGTGCCCATTACAATCTATGCAAGAATCGGAATGCATGATTTGTCACCTAGAATTGAAAACATGTGAATAAAACAGTAAATACACAAATAATTACCACACAAAACATTTTCTGATGGTGATTTATTGATACAAGTGACGCATGCCGGCAGTCAATCACGTACCCTCTCACTCTGAGCCATTCAGTGTTGTTGTTTATGTATGTAGCTCGTGAGCTAAGCTGTAGCAAAAGCAATGTCTTTCAAAAGGAGACAACTCACAAATGTGGAAATTCTGGAGATTTTTTTTAATTCTGACAATGAGTCTGAGTATGAAAGTCAGGAATCAGATTCTGACAGTGACAGTGAGGAGCTGCCCCCCAACCTTGTAGCCATTGAGAACCTTGAATCTGAGGTTCCCTTGTCCACTGACGAAGTACCAGGTCCCTTTGAAGATGCTGGTGGTGATGGAGGCAGACCGACAGTGGATGAAGTACAAGAGTTCTGTGGTAGCTGGAAGGCCGCCAGCCATTTCACCCCTCCTGGCCCTGCTGTTTGCTTTGACGAGTCCCAGTCTGGAGTGCAACGCCCCTTGCCATTTCCAACTGAGGCAGAGTGCTTCAAGTTGTTTCTGACAGAGGAGCTCGTGGGAAACATAGTACAGGAGACCAATCGCTATGCCTTGGAGCTACAGGAGAAGAGAGAGCCAGGAGTGAGGGGGAAACTCGCTAAATGGGTGACAACCACAATTAGTGAAATGTATACCTTCCTGGTGACAGTCCTCCTCATGGGGATAGTAAAGAAGAACTCCCTAAGAGACTACTGGAGCACAGATCCTATGTTTGCAACTCCCTTCTTTGCCACCCTCTTTTCCCAAGACCGCTTCCTAATTCTGCTGCGATGCCTGCATTTCGTCAACAATGCTACTGCCATCCTAAGTGACCCGTTATACAAAATAAGAATTGTTCTTATCAGCCTGACATCAGCATTTGGTCGGGTCTTTGTGCCATACAAGGACCTATGCATTGATGAGTCCCTGATGTTATGGAAAGGTAGGCTGGCGTTCCGTCAATATATTCCCTCCAAAAGGCACAGGTTTGGGGTCAAGTTCTTTGTCATGTGCGACGTGAAGACAGGATATGTCCTGGATATTATAGTGTACACAGGGTCTACCACTGACATCAAACATTATGAGGGGCTTGGGGTGTCTGGGTCCGTGGTGATGACCATGCTGGCTCCTCATCTCGGCAAGGGACACACTTTGTACGTGGACAATTGGTACAGCAGTCCCACACTCTTCCAGCATCTGCTCTCCAACAGCACAGGAGCCTGTGGCACAGTCAGGTCGAACAGGAAGGGGATGCCGGCATTCGGATGCAGGAAGATGCAGAGAGGGGAGGTGGAGTTCCAGGAGAACGGTCAACAGCTGGCAGTAAAGTGGCATGACAAAAGAGACGTCCATGTCCTCTCCACTGTCCATACAGCAACCATGTCGGCCACAGGGAAGGTGGACCACCTGACGGGAGAGAGAAAAATAAAACCAGATTGTGTGCTAGACTATAACCTCAAAATGGGGGCCGTGGATAAGGCGGACATGATAAACAGCTTTGTGGAATGCACTCGGAAAACGACCAAGTGGTATAAGAAGATATTTTTCCAGCTGATCGACACTGCTGTCCTCAACGGCAGCATAGTTCACCGTCAACTAACAGGTGAGATGATTACTGAAACAGGTATTTTTGTAATTGGATGTACAGTTCACATACAAATCCATTATGCAATTACAGTGACAATATCTCACCAACCTACCCACTGCCTCATCATCCTCTAACTTTCCTCATCCTCCCCACTCCCTCATAGGTAAAGTAATTACCTACCAAAAATACAGAGAGAACCTCATGAGAGAGCTGTTGGAGGAGCACCACACCCCTCGGCGCCCCTCCACTGGGGGTCGCCCTGCTTTAGACAATCCCCTACGCCTCACTGCACGGCATTTTCCCTGCAAAGTCCCTCAAACTGCTGCTCAAGGTAGTCGCACACGGAGGCACTGCAAAGTCTGCCTGTCTGGCGCCAGGAGAAGTAAGCAGAGGAAGATGACAAAATACATGTGTTTAGCTTGTGATACACCTCTATGTATTTCACCATGCTTTGAGGAGTATCACATGCTCAAGCATTATTGAGCACATCTGCAGCAATAAGTGACTGACTGACCTGACAGGTGACTTGACAGGTGACCTGCCATGATACTATGCCTTTAGAGGTGGGGGTGGAAATGCAGTTGTTGTTCAGTCACTGCATGAATATTAAATATGGGTTATGCATATTACATTTTTTGTCCTCTAGTAAAACAAGTTGTTGTTGAACCAACTACCAATACTTCAATAAAATAGACGACTATTACATATTGGCCTATGTGTTTTCTTGCTGTGTTTCCATCCAGTAAAACTGTTAAGGAGAGAACGTTAGCATACAAAAGCTGTCCTCAATCTTCAGCTCGAAAGATGTCCAGTTATGATATTGGCAAATACTGTTTGTGGTTTCTGAAAGTACAGAATAAAGAGGAATTATTAATTAGAATACAATATAAGGATATAGCAATAAAACAATATTACAAATAACATAATAAACACAGCTATAAAAATAGTTTATTGCATTGACAAAATCACAGATTTGAGTTATAACAGTAAGAAACTAACTTTTGAGCTCCACAAGGGGGCAAGGTAGGGCAGAACAGAGCCATGCTGAATAGACCAAATAAACAAACCATGGTCATATGTTTTATTTTATTTAACTAGGCAAGTCATTTAACAGCAAATTATTATTTACCTATGATGGCCTACACCGGCCAAACTCGGACAACGCTGGGCCAATTGTGCGCTGCCCTATGGGACTCCCAATCACAGCCAGTTGTGATACAGCCTGGATTTGAACCAGGGTGTCTGTAGTGATGCCTCTAGCACTGAGATGCAGTGCCTTTGAGCGCTGCGCCACTAGGGAGTCATAAGGCCATGTAGCTTCAAAATACAACACAAGCTAATACTTCTCCGACGCAACTAGCATTGTTTTACAGAGCTAATAGAAGAATGTAGCTAGCTACCTAAGCATGATTGAATATAACACCATGAAGGTGGGCCTCCCTGTGGCTCAATTGGTAGAGCATGGTGTTTGCAACGCCAGGGTTGTGGGTTCGATTCCAACACGGGGCCAGTACGGAAGAAAAAAAAAACGTATGAAATGTATTCATTCACTACTGTAAGTCGCTCTGGATAAGAGCGTCTGCTAAATGACTAAAATGAAAAGTTATAAAATGAGTAACGTCCCCTCGCTTATAAGAAGTATACATTATTCTCGCTACGGCATACAGAAACTATTATAACGTAATAAGGCACTTACTTAGAAACGCAGCATGGATTTGAACCAGGGAGTCTGTAGTGACGTCTCTAGCACCGTGCTGTGCCTTTGACCGCTGCGCCACTAGGGAGTCATAAGGCCATGTAGCTTCAAAATACAACACAAGATAATACTTCTCTGACGCAATTAGCATTGTTTTACAGAGCTGATAGAAAAATGTAGCTAGCTACCTAAGCACGATTGAATATAACATAAAGGTTATAAAATGAGTAACGTTACCTCACGTGTCCGCGGTAATAAAGAATATACACAAATCTATTATGCTCCATACATACAGTACGCTACAATAGAAACGACATACATAAACTATTACAATGTAATAATGCACTTACTTTGATAGAAACGCACACATTTCCAAAGTTATTATTAGTAACGAAAACAATGAGGGCAACAGATGGAAAATGTGAACACGTGTGCAGATCCTTTTCTGACGGGAGATTAGCAAATGTCTGCAGACTTGAACTGCACAAACAATTGGAAAGTGCTTGGGGAATTTTGTCCGGGTCAGAAATGTCCCAAAAATTTCATTGTCCACAAAAGTAAAAATGACTATTTTTATGTGAATGATTGAGGAGGCGGAACACACCTAAATTCAAACTGTTCTTAGAAAATAAAAACTTGTTAGAAAATCATTTGAAATTGAAGTTGAAACAGCCTATAAATAAAAACAGTCTGCGTGCTTTGGTTTGAGGGCAGCGCGGATTAAATGCACTGTTACGTAACAATCACATTCTGGAATGGAGAGAACATTCTAACATCACGTGCACAAAAAAACTCACGCTGTGGCAACCGTTAGAGATATTTGGAACTCACGCGTGAAAGGGTTAAAAATAACTTTACTGGGTAATCATACTTTGCGATGAAAGGGGAAAAATAGGCTAACGTTACAGGTCAGCGCCATTTTGGACAATCGCATATCACATCTAGTCTTTTATACTATTGTCAATAATCCCTTACCTTTGGTTGTCTTCATCAGAAAGCACTTCCAGGCATCCCAGGTCCACAACAAATGTATTTTCGTTCGAAAAAATTACTCCTTTATGTTCCAAGAGCTTGTTCTTGTTAGCGCGTCTGAAGGCTGATGCAAATGCTCCGTCGGCCGCGGGACAGCCATTTCGAGAAAATTAATTTTTTTCCCCATTTAGGTTCGTTCAAACATGTCAAACGTTGTATAACATAAATCTTCAGGGCGTTTTTCAACAAGAGAGCCAATAAGATTTGAGGGGACGATTGCATTGTGTTTCAAAACGTTTCGAAAGGGGAGGGTAACCAGGGGCGCCGGTGTCATAATGGTGATGGCCCTCTCCGTGTGATCACGTTCCACAGCCTCTCATTCATTCAGTTTTAACAGTAGGAGACTCAAACCACTTTGTAAAGACTGGGGACATCTAGTGGAAGCAATAGGAAGTGCTCAATGAACCATAGCTAACGGTGTGATTAATAGGCAACGTGATGAAGTTGAGTTCGCAATTCAGAATTCCACTTCCTGTTTCCATCTGTCTCCGGGGTTTTGACTGCCATATGAGTTCTGTTATACTCACAGACACCATTCAAACAGTTTTAGAAACTTTAGGGTGTTTTCTATCCACAAGTATTAATTATATGCATATCCTAGCTTCTGAGTTTGAGTAGTAGGCCGTTTAAAATGGGCACGAATTTTTTCAAAATGCGCTGTGGCGCCCCCTATCCTAGGCGACCGTCAAGAGGTTAAAAATAAGAGTAGCAAGGCTATATACAGACACTGGTTAGTCAGGATTATTGAGGTAGTATGTACATGTAGGTGTGGTTAAAGTGACTATGCATATATGATGAACAGAGAGTAGCAGTAGCGTAAAAGAGGGGTTGGCGGGTGGTGGGACACAATGCAGATAGCCCGGTTATCCAATGTGCGGAGCACTGGTTGGTCGGGCCAGTTGAGGTAGTATGTACATGAATGTATAGTTAAAGTGACTATGCATATAAGATAAACAGAGAGTAGCAGCAGTGTAAAAGATAGGTTGGGGGGCACACAATGCAAATAGTCCAGGAGTCTTATGGCTTGGGGGTAAAAACTGTTGAGAAGCCTTTTTGTCCTAGACTTGGCACTCGGTAGCGCTTGCCATGCGGTAGTAGAGAGAACAGTCTATGACTGGGGTGGCTGGGGTCTCTGACAATTTTTAGGGCCTTCCTCTGACACCACCTGGTGTAGAGATCCTGGATGGCAGACAGCTTTGCCCCAGTGATGTACTGGGCCGTACGCACTACCCTCTGAAGTGCCTTGTGGTCGGAGACCGAGCAATTGCCGTACCAGGCAGTGATGCAACCGGTCAGCATGCTCTTGATGTTGCAGCTGTAGAACCTTTTGAGGATCTCAGGATTCATGCCAAATCTTTTAGTTTCCTGAGGGGGAATAGGCTTTGTCGTGCCCTCTTCACAACTGTCTTGGTGTGTTTCCACGGGTGAGTGGTAGGACTTGGGGCAGAGACACGCTATGGAAACATAGGCTCCCCTCTTGGGTGTGCTCTCCCTCGTCCCCTCCCTTTTCCTCTGACTCTCTACATCACGTCCTTCACTTTCACTGACCTAGAGGAACAGAGTAACTGAGGGAGAGGAGATGAGCAACAAATAGGATATAATTGTGGTCAGGAACATCATCTTTCTCTCTCCCTCTCACACTGTTTCTCTCTTCCTTCCTCTTTTTCTTTTTCTCAACCATACACATACTCTCTTCTTAATAAGAGGTTTCCATAATACATTTTGTTATACAGTTACATGCCTCCCATTCCACACACACACTCTCTCTCCTCCAATCAACTCTTGCTTTCTTGGCTGTCAGACTAACTACTGTACAGAGTTTGCCAATGTTAGCTGATTCGTTATGAAGCTGGGACAGTTTCCAAATTAATTGCATCGGTAAAACATCAACTTGTTAGCTGGTTATGTAAACAAATATCCAACTCATCATATAAGCTGTCAAATAATAGGAAAAAAAGGCAATATATAGCATATTAATATATGCAACTAGCAAACATGACAAACCATAAGCTAAGCCAAACAGATCAACATGAATTGTAGAAAAAAATTCAAAAAGAAGCGCTGCTAAAATACACAATATTAGGTTTTGGTAGACAGAAGGCGCTCTGGTAAAAGGGGTAAATTGGTCATCAAAAAGAAAGGAGAACCAAGGCACTCTTTATATAATTAATTAAAATGCCTTTATTTGTATGGCATGTTCTATGGAAACGAAGATTAAAAACTCTGATGTGTTTCGGCTACATGGCCTTCGTCAGGGAGGACAAAGATATGAAAATGCAATAAACATGATTTACTCTAACCTTCATTTCGGTGGCTAGTTAGCTGGTTGTCTATGGCTAGCTAGCGAAAGCTGAAACAGCTGAGGTTGACGCTTTGTGAGCACAGCTTAAATTTACCGCTACGCACAACTTTTCTTGCCTGACAGACTAAGTAGTTAGCTAGCTAGCTATAGCTTGGGCCATTTCCATATGAATTACATCGGTAAGAAACAATGCAAAACAACCAACTAGTTAGCTGACTATGTACAGCTAAAGAAATATTTAGTTAAGACAGAGCGCAATCATTCGAGCTCGACCGCTGATGTGCTCGCCTGTACCAATCAAGTTATCATGACATGACAGGACTTGCTAATCTGTGAGCTATTCCCCAAGTTTCACAGCATCAAACATCGACAACACCAAACATATATCTGCTGTTTCCTTATTTCACTCACCTCGAAATCATCTCTTTTCAAAATGCAATGATGTGTCTGAATCCGTATCACCAACCAACATAGATAAAGCCTCTTTCACAGTGAAAAGTTTTGTCTGCTTCAGCGCTGTCATTTTGTGTAATTAGATACATGTTTAGGGGAAAAGTCAAATCAAATCAACCTTTATTTGTCACATGTGCCGAATACAACAAGTGTAGAACCTACCATGAAATTCTTACTTAAAAGCCCTTAAAAGCCAGTTCAAGAATAGTTAAGAAAATATTTACCAAATAAAATAAAGTAAAAAATGATAAAGGTAAAACAACAAAACAATAATAATGAGGCTATATACAGGGGGTACCGGTACCAAGTCAATGTGGTAATTTGTACATGTAGGTAGGGGTGAAGCAACTATGCATAGATAATAAACAGTGAGTAGCAGCAGTGTACAAAACAAATGGAGGTGTCAATGTAAATAGTCTGGTGGCCATTTGATTAATTGTTCAGCAGCCTTATGGCTTGGGAGTAGAAGCTGTTAATGAGCATTTTGATGCTAGACTTGGTGCTCTGGTACCGCTTGCCGTGCGGTAGTAGAGAAAACAGTCTTAGACTTGGGTGACTGGAGTCTCTGACAATTTTTTTGAGCTTTCCTCTGACACCGCCTATTATATAGGTCCTGGATGGCAGGACGCTTGGCCCCAGTGATGTACTGGGCCGTTCACACTACCCTCTGTAGCGCCTTACAGTCAGATGCCGAGCAGTTGCCATACCAGGCGGTGTTGCAACCGGTCAGGATGCTCTTGATGGTGCAGCTGTAGAACTTTTTGAGGATCTGGGGATCCATGCCAAATCTTTTCAGTCTCCTGAGGGGGAAAAGGTGTTGTCGTTCCCTCTTCATGACTGTCTTGGTGTGTTTGTACCATGATAGTTCATTGGTGATGTGGACACCAAGGAACTTGAAACTCTCGACCCGCTCCACTACAGCCCTGTCGATTTTAATGGGGGCCTGTTCTGACGATCTGCTCCTTTGTCTTGTTCATATTGAGGGAGAGATTGTTGTCCTGGCACCACACTGCCAGGTCTCTGACCTCCTACCTATAGGCTGTCACATAGTTGTCGATAATCAGGCCTACCACAGCATACCCTGTTTTTGGTTTCTTGTTGATGCCAGCCACACAAATACGACAACAGGTTGTTAGCTAGTTAATTTTGTGATATTGACACAAATATTATTGTTAGAAAAACAAGGCTGTTTGCGGCTGCTATAATATTTCAAGAAAGACCGTTGACGGTCGCTATGGGTTCTAAAGGGTTTTAATTTACAAGTACAAAAATGGATGCAGCAACTTTAGATTGTCCCTAAAGACTGGATGTGCTCGTATTGTGAGTTGTACTGTACACTCAGAAAGTCATCTAATAGAGATGATGTAGTAGAGGAAATGGAGTAACTGAGAGGGCTGAAAAGACAGAGAGAGAGAGAGAGAGCGAGAGAGAAAGAGAGAGAGAGAGAGAGAGCGTGCCTGCAGTATCAACCAAAAATAGCTGAATCTTTACGTTGGCTATAGGGTGATTGACAGATGAATGTGTTTATGTCGTGTCAGAACATGACACAATACCTGCTGCAGTACCACACCTCTCCTGATGTGATTACTCCAGGGAGACCAGCCATGACTGTTGCTAAGAAACTGTTGCTATAGTTAGAGCTAATGACAGTGAGATAAGTAGATTTGTGCGTGAAAGTACTCCTAGTAAAGGTGGTAAGGTGGTGATGGAAGGGAGGGGAGAGTGAAATGGGGGCGTGTATGATGGATATAGCTCCAGCTGAAGCTTAGGTGTTGAGCAAATTGTCTGCTATGATCAGGGTTTTAAAACTACTCTTGTTTTGACACATTTTGCTACGTTGCTAGTTATAAGTAGAGTTGGCCAATGCATCCATCACTCTGTGATGATAAAGTCAGAAAGAATAGATTGAGTGTAGCATCACATGTATGCCTACAATATATCTATGAATCTTTGTTTCTGCATGTTTACTGTATGTTTTTCCATTATTAAATACACAATCGATTCACACCTCTTCTGTGGAGAGGACAGCTTGCAAAGTCTTAGGCTGTAGAGTTGGTTCTTGAAATATTCCGGCAGTCCTAAAGCTCACAGGCAGCCAAATCTGATATCGCACTTTGTTCTAGATTTGCCTCTGCATCACTGTCAATAATGCTGTGGGAAAGCGTCACCCCGGCTCTTCACTGGAGTGGATGAAGCCTGCTCTGTTCGCTGTGCTTCAGCTGTGTATTCCCCTGTTGGCCAAGTCTTTTGGATACACCTTTCTTCTCTCTCTCATTATCCATCCAGCAGACTGTGAGATGTACTTACCTTCCAGCAGCATCTCCAAACACGCCTGCACTGTTGATGTCATATGGTTGTGTACTGCTAAATCCATCGGGAATTAGTGTGTATGTACGGTATGTATACTCTCCAGGGTAACCTGAAATCCCAAAGGGATAGTTTGATTGGTTTTGGTTTCAACAGACTATGTATGATCTGTGCTGAACATGTTAGATGGATGTGCGAAACATATTGTCAACAACTTTCATATTCCACCTGAAGCAAAATGGATAAAAGTTCAGAATAACTACTGAAGGTGCACCACAGTTTTCTCTGTAAGTGATTGAGGTGCCCCACAGTAGGGTGATGTCACCTTAGTTGGGGTGGACGGGCTCGTGGTAATGACTGGAGTGGTTTGATGCCATTTCATTCCCTCCGTTCCAGCCATTATTACGAGCTGTCCTCCCCTCAGCAGCCTCCACTGTGGTGCAGATTACAAACAGAGTATGGCAGTGTGGTTTATCCACTGTGCATAGAACTGGAACTGCTGAGGTGAGACCACAACCTAATCATCATGTTCAATATGAAACAAAATTGATAGCAAAGATGGAGAGATACTATGGGGAACTTAACTGATAGATGAAGAGACATTGATATGCTGAAAAGACACGTTTAAATCACAGCAACACACATGCTTTGTTATTACTTTCTTTTCATTCCTATTTTGTCTCAGTTGTCTTCCTGCCCTTAAAAAGCATTGAAGTGAATGACGTGCTCGAACAAAGGAGATGGTGGCATATTTTGAGACTTAGAATGCAAATATAAGACAGCCATCTGTTTGTCCTTTTTAATCAACATCATGAGAGATCTCTCCATCTCACCTGTACATCTAATTCTTCCATGTGTCAGCTTTACAGCTTAAAAAGACACTTGAGGGGAAAAAAGTAATCAAGAAATTGATGATGAACCATGTCTGTCCCTGGTGAACGCAGCGACAAATACAAAGGTAGGGAGATAAGAAAGGGCACCGCCAGAGCCCAGGCGACATACACACACGCACGCACAAGCGCACGCACGCACGCACGCACAAGCGCACGCACGCACGCACACACACACACACACACACACACACACACACACACACACACACACACACACACACACACACACACACACACACACACACACACACACACACACACACACACACACACGAGCCTGAGCTGTCATGGAAACAAGATAAAATGATGGGGGGAGAAAATGGCCCCGAGATGAAAGGATAATCCGTGTTCTTTGGAAACAGGAAATTAGTTGGAGAAGAGGGCCCTGGAGTGTAACTCAAAATGAAATAAAATAAAATAAAATGTTGTTTGTCATGCACAAAGCTTTCTGCAGTATAAAAGATGCCGTTAAATGCTTGTGTGCAAGCCCCTCAACACTGCAGTACAAAATCAATATCAATAATAATAAAAAGTTAATCAAAAATGTGACCCACCACCTGGATTTGGTCCCATGTATATACCATTTGAAATTGTGTTTTTTACATTGGATAAAAGTAGAGACTCAGAGCTAGAAAATGGAATATCAAACAATGGGAAAGTAATTCTGCTTTGAAAGTTCAACTTGTAAGCCCACTTTTGAGAAAATGGCCTGTGACTGTTTTGGTACACCTACTGGAGAGCTTTTCTTAGTCTACACCCATTCAGCATCGTTCACACCCTCTTAAGCCTTAGCCCCACCCATCCGTTAAGGATTCACATGTGAGGCCATGTGCTAAACAGAGAGAGTAGTGTAGTAAACAACCAAAGTATTCAAGACTAAAAGTGGTAAAAGTAGTAACAAAAAGTAGTAGTGAAAATACACTTTGGTGTATTTGGTGCAGGTCATGTTGTTCTTCACATTAACGTCTCTGGTAAACACACACTATATCAAATAAAATCTAACTATATTTGTCAGATGCACAGGTGTAAACGATACAGTGAAATGGTTACTTACATAGTGGAGTCTTCTGTTTAGACATGTAGCTAGCGAGTGAAACAATGAACCATAATCCCAACAGTAGAGGCTGCTGAGGGGAGGATGGCTCATAATAATGGCTGGAACAGAGCGAATGGAATGCATCAAACTATGTGTTTGATGTTTTTGATGCAATTCTCCACATACCACTCCAGCCATTACCATGAGTCCATCCTCCCCAATTAAGGTGGCACCAACCTCCTGTGAATCCCATCTCATACTAACATTCACCATGCATGAATCTGCAGGTTGCTAATAGCTAACCAAGTAGGTTCAATGTGAGCTAGCTAGCTACCATTAGGCTATAACTAGCAATGACTTTCTGAAATACAAATAGTATTGCTACACAGATCATACATGTAACGTTAGCTAGCGAGCAAGCCAACCAGCTAAGGTTAGCTAGATAACTAACAGTGCGCTTTAACCTGTGTCTCAATCTAGTGCATCCGCCAATATCGCCCTTCCACACATGCGGTGAATGCTGGCATAGCTTGAGCTGTGTTTGTCAGACCATGAGACATCCCAAAATGTGGTCTTCTCACAAAAACGCCCGTACTGGCCGAACAGTTTGGCCTACATTACCCCTCTGTGTAAAAATGAGACTCTCACGAACACGATGGTGTTCTCAGTTTTGCTCTAGGACGCCCATAAGCCTCAAGACTCATTAGAAGGTCCACGGTACCAGCTAAAAAAAATTAATGGAAGTATGGAGATTTAGTTCCTAAAATAAGTGGATAAATACATGCAATTTTTCTTATATCACCCAGCTGTAGGACAGACACTTCAGAACATACTTCGTTCAGATTTTTTGGGGAGGACTATATGTTGTTCCATGTAGTGAATCTGTTATTCAGTGCATTTCTATTGGCTAATAGCAGTAATGCCAAATTCATTGTTTCATCCAATAAATGTTTTATATTGTTTGTATATAGCATCTGCCTCTAACCCTAGGAAGTTCTTTGCTACCTTCTCCTCCCTCCTGAATCCTCCTCCCCCTTCCCCCCCTCCTCCCTCTCTGCGGATGACTTCGTCAACCATTTTGAAAAGAAGGTTGACGATATCCGATCCTCGTTTGCTAAGTCAAACGACACCGCTGGTCCTGCTCACACTGCCCTACCCTGTGCTTTGACCTCTTTCTCCCTCTCTCTCCAGATGAAATCTCGCGTCTTGTGACGGCCGGCCGCCCAACAACCTGCCCACTTGACCCTATCCCCTCCTCTCTTCTCCAGACCATTTCCGGAGACCTTCTCCCCTACCTCACCTCGCTCATCAACTCATCCTTGACCGCTGGCTACGTCCCTTCCGTCTTCAAGAGAGCGAGAGTTGCACCCCTTCTGAAAAAAACCTACACTCGATCCCTCCGATGTCAACAACTACAGACCAGTATCCCTTCTTTCTTTTCTCTCCAAAACTCTTGAACGTGCCGTCCTTGGCCAGCTCTCCTGCTATCTCTCTCAGAATGACCTTCTTGATCCTAATCAGTCAGGTTTCAAGACTGGGCATTCAACTGAGACTGCTCTTCTCTGTGTCACGGAGGCTCTCCGCACTGCTAAAGCTAACTCTCTCTCCTCTGCTCTCATCCTTCTAGACCTATCTGCTGCCTTTGATACTGTGAACCATCAGATCCTCCTCTCCACCCTCTCCGAGTTGGGCATCTCCGGCGCGGCCCACGCTTGGATTGCGTCCTACCTGACAGGTCGCTCCTACCAGGTGGCGTGGCGAGAATCTGTCTCCGCACCATGCGCTCTCACCACTGGTGTCCCCCAGGGCTCTGTTCTAGGCCCTCTCCTATTCTCGCTATACACCAAGTCACTTGGCTCTGTCATATCCTCACATGGTCTGTCCTATCATTGCTATGCAGACGACACACAATTAATCTTCTCCTTTCCCCCTTCTGATAACCAGGCGGCGAATCGCATCTCTGCATGTCTGTCAGACATATCAGTGTGGATGACGGATCACCACCTCAAGCTGAACCTCGGCAAGACGGAGCTGCTCTTCCTCCCGGGGAAGGACTGCCCGTTCCATGATCTCGCCATCACGGTTGACAACTCACTTGTGTCCTCCTCCCAGAGTGCTAAGAACCTTGGCGTGATCCTGGACAACACCCTGTCGTTCTCCACTAACATCAAGGCGGTGACCCGATCCTGTAGGTTCATGCTCTACAACATTCGCAGAGTACGACCCTGCCTCACACAGGAAGCGGCGCAGGTCCTAATCCAGGCACTTGTCATCTCCCGTCTGGATTACTGCAACTCGCTGTTGGCTGGGCTCCCTGCTTGTGCCATTAAACCCCTACAACTCATCCAGAACGCCGCAGCCCGTCTGGTGTTCAACCTTCCCAAGTTCTCTCACGTCACCCCGCTTACTCCGCTCTCTCCACTGGCTTCCAGTTGAAGCTCGCATCCGCTACAAGACCATGGTGATTGCCTACGGAGCTGTGAAGGAACGGCACCTCCATACCTTCAGGCTCTGATCAGGCCCTACACCCAAACAAGGGCACTGCGTTCATCCACCTCTGGCCTGCTGGCCCCCCCTACCTCTGAGGAAGCACAGTTCCCGCTCAGCCCAGTCAAAACTGTTCGCTGCTCTGGCACCCCAATGGTGGAACAAGCTCCCTCACGATGCCAGGACAGCGGAGTCTATCACCACCTTCCGGAGACACCTGAAACCCCACCTCTTTAAGGAATACCTAGGATAGGATAAAGTAATCCTTCTAACCCCCCCCTTAAAAGATTTAGATGCACTATTGTAAAGTGGTTGTTCCACTGGATATCATAAGGTGAATGCACCAATTTGTAAGTCGCTCTGGATAAGAGCGTCTGCTAAATGACTTAAATGTAATGTAATGTAAATGTAAATGTTTGTTGATACCTTAAGGGTTTGGATCTGTGTCCAGCTAGCGGGACAACTTCCGGTGAAACTGGAGAGTGCGCAATTGAAATGAATAATTTTAAACATTTATGTACATATATGTGTCTTATATCGGCTGAAAGCTTAAATTCTTGTTAATCTAACTGCACCTTCCGATTTACAGTAGCTATTATAGCGAAAACATGCCATGTGATTGTTTGAGGATGGTGCCCCACATGAAAATATTTTTCCACTGGCACAGGTTTCATACATTCACATATAACGATTAAATATTTGTCATCCAAAGGGTCCCAGCTATAACATGTAGTGTTATGTTAGATAAAATCCTTCTTTATATCCCAAAAAGTCAGTTTAGTTGTCGCCATCGATTTGAGTAATCCACTCGTTCAACTTGCAGAGAAAGGAATCAAAAAATCTACCCCTAAATTTGTTTCAACAAGTCAAAATAAATGTATATTTACTCCTCAGATACCCAAAAATGTACTCAAACTATAATATTTATTTAAAAAAGAAGTATGTTCAATAGAAAACCGAATTTAGTAGGTGCGTAATGTCTTCATGACGCACGCAAACACACATTTCCAAGACTGTGTCCTTCTACTAAAACGGATATTTCTTTTTCACCTGAAACCTTGAACATAGACTGCTGACACCCTGTGGAAGCCAAAGGAATTTCATCCAGGGAGCTAATTTTCAATATGACCTTTCTCGTGCATTTCTAAGAGGATGTCTCACAAAAAAATTCATTCTGGTTGGTTTTTATTTGGATTTTCTTTTACCATATCTATTGTGTTATATTCTCTTGTATTATTTTAACATTTCTACAAATTTCAAAGTGTTTTCTTTCCAATGGTACCAATTATTCAGGTCATGATCTACAGGCAGTTTACTTTGGGCACGTCATTCAGACAGGAAGTGGAGAAAAAAGGGGCCTAGCCCTGAAAAGTTAAGATTATAAATCAAATAACTAAATGATCCTTGGTTTTGACCATCTTAATACAATTCCATATGTTAGCTTAGAACCCCCCGTTGATGTAAATTTGGGGCGTGCTCCCTCTCCTGTGTCCTGTAGTCCTCAATCACCTCCTTGGTTTTGCTGAAATTGAGGGAGAGAATGTTATCCTGGCACCACTCTGCCAGGTCTCAACCCTCCTCCCTTTAGGCTGTCTCATTGGTGATCAGGCCCACCACCACTGTGTCATCAGCAAATGTAATGATGGTGTTGGAGTTGTGCATGGCCACACAGTCATGCTGTAAAGGGAGTACAAGAGGGTGCTGAGCATGCATCCCTGGGGGGGCCCCATGTTGAGGGTCAGTCTGGCAGAGGTGTTGTTGCCAAACCTCACCACTTGGTGTCTGCCCGTCAGGAAGTCCAGGATCCAGTTGCAGAGGGAGGTCTTCATCCATGAGCCTAATTATGAGCAGCACAATTGCCATTGCACCATTTGTAGATCTGTAGGGGCGGTATGCAAATTGTAGTGGGTCCAAGTTGTCAGGTTTGGTGTAGCTGATGTGGTCCTTGACCAGCCTCTCAAAGCACTTCATGATGACAGAGTGATACGTGGCGATAGTCATGTAGGCAGGTTACCTTCCTTTGCTTTGAACAATGGTGGACAGAATGGTGAATATGGTGAACATCTTGAAGCATTTGGGGATTACAGATTTGGGGAGGGAGAGGTTGAATATGTCCTTAAACACTTAAGCCAGCTGGTCGGCACATGCTCTGAGGACACTGCGAGGCATACCATGTGGGGATGCTACCTTGCAAGTATTCATACGCTTGAAAGTCTTACTCATGTAGGCCACATAGATCGAGAGCACACTGTCCTCTTCAGCAGCAGGGGCCCTCATAGGAGGTTTAGTGTTGTTTACCTCAAAGTGAGCTTAAAAAGTGTTTAGGTCATCTGGGAGAAAGGCATCAGTGTTTGTCACACAGCTAGTTTTAACTTTATAATCTGTGATTGATTGTAGTCCTTGCCACATCATTCTTTCATCGTAGTCCTTGACTGGTGATTCCACTTTGCCCCGTACTGTCTTTTTGCATCTTTCATGAATTTTTGCAGGTGATAGTTGGTCTTCTTGTTGGGACAATGTCTACTATGCATTTCCTGATGAACCCCGTGACTGAGTCAGTGTACTAATCGATTTTAGCGCAGAGGCGACCAGGAACATTTCCCTGTCCACTTGATCAGTTTTGTAGCATAGATTCTGATTTGTCAGACCAGTGTTGAACTTATCTTATCACAGCTTCTTTCTGCTTAAGTTTCTGCCTATAGGTGGGTAGAAGCAGGATGGAGTCGTGATCTGATTAGCCAAAGGGGGGACTAGGGAGGGCCTTGTAGCCATCTCGGGAGGGCCAATAACAATGGTATAGCATCTCCCTGCCCCTCGTAAGACAGGAGATGTATTGATAGAACTTCGGTCTTGTTTTTTTAAGATTTACTTTGTTAACCTCTCTAGGCTAGGCGGGACGAATTCGTCCCACCTACGTAACAGCCACTTGCAGCCTGTGGCGCGATTTTCAAAATCTTAAAAATCCTATTACTTCAATTTCTCAAACATATGACTATTTTACAGCCATTTAAAGATAAGACTCTCGTTAACCTCTATGGGACCGGCGGGACGAATTCGTCCCACCTACGTAACAGCCACTTGCAGCCTGTGGCGCGATTTTCAAAATCTTAAAAATCCTATTACTTCAATTTCTCAAACATATGACTATTTTACAGCCATTTAAAGATAAGACTCTCGTTAATCTAACCACACTGTCCGATTTCAAAAAGGCTTTACAACGAAAGCAAAACATTAGATTATGTCAGCAGAGTACCAAGCCAGAAATAATCAGACACCCATTTTTCAAGCCAGCATATAATGTCACCAAAACCCAGAAGACAGCTAAATGCAGCACTCACCTTTGATGATCTTCATCAGATGACAACCCTAGGACATTATGTTATACAATACATGCATGTTTTGTTCAATCAAGTTCATATTTATATCAAAAACCAGCTTTTTACATTAGCATGTGATGTTCAGAACTAGCATACCCCCCGCAAACTTCCGGGGAATTCGCTAACATTTTACTAAATTACTCACGATAAACGTTCACAAAAAGCATAACAATTATTTTAAGAATTATAGATACAGACCTCCTCTATGCACTCGATATGTCCCATTTTAAAATAGCTTTTTGGTGAAAGCACATTTTGCAATATTCTAAGTACATAGCCCAGGCATCACGGGCTCGCTATTTAGACACCCGGCAAGTTTAGCACTCACCATAATCATATTTACTATTATAAAAATGTCATTACCTTTTGTTGTCTTCGTCAGAATGCACACCCAGGACAGCTACTTCAATAACAAATGTTGGTTTGGTCCAAAATAATCCATCGTTATATCCGAATAGCGGCGTTTTGTTCGTATGCGTTCCAGACACTATCCGAAATAGTAAAGAAGTGTCACGCGCTTGGCGCAATTCCTGACAATAAAATTCAAAGTATTCCATTGCCGTACGTCGAAGCATGTCAACCGCTGTTTAAAATCAATTTTTACGTCATTTTTCTCGTAGAGAAAGCGATAATATTCCGACAGGGAATCTCCTTTTCGGCAAACAGAGGAAAAAAATCCCAAAGGCGGGGGCGGTCGGGGTCACGCGCATAAGCTAGTGTCTCTTGATGGGCCACTTGAGAAAGGCGATAATGTGTTTCAGCCTGGGGCTGGAATGACGACATTCTGTTTTTTCCCGGGCTCTGAGAGCCTATGGAAGACGTGGGAAGTGTCACGTTAGAGCAGAGATCCTTAGTAAATGATAGAGATGGCAAAGAAGTTCCAGAAATGGTCAGACAGGCCACTTCCTGTAAAGGAATCTCTCAGGTTTTGACCTGCCATTTGAGTTCTGTTATACTCACAGACACCATTCAAACAGTTTTAGAAAATGTAGGGTGTTTTCTATCCATATGTAATAAGTATATGCATATTCCAGTTACTGAGTAGGAGTGGTAACCAGATTAAATCGGGTATGTTTTTTATCCAGCCGTGTCAATGCTGCCCCCTAGCCCTAACAGGTTAAAGTCAACAGCCATAATTAACCTCTTGGGGCTAGGTGGGACGCTAGCGTGCCACCCGTGGTGCACTCCATCAACAGCAGGTGCATTTCAAGAGCGGCAAATTTGAATCCAAATAAATGTCAAAATTCAAATTTTTCAAAAATACAACTATTTTACACCATTTGAAAGATAAACATCTCCCTTAATCTAACCACGTTTTACGATTTCAAAAAGGTTTTACGGCGAAAGCATAAATTTAGAGTATGTTAGGACAGTACATTTACAAGAGTTGTGTGTAATGTTTTGTCAAGTCAAAGACAGGGTCACCAAAACCATAAAACCAGCTAAAATGATGCACTAACCTTTTACAATCTCCATCAGATGACACTCCTAGGACATTATGTTAGACAATGCATGCATTTTTAGTTCTATCAAGTTCATATTTATATCCAAAAACAGCGTTTTACTATGGCATTGATGTTGAGGAAATCGTTTCCTCCAATAACCGGCAGTCAAGTCAGCGTCACAAATTAAATAATTAAAATTAGAAAACATTGGTAAAATATTATATTGTCATTTAAAGAATTATAGATTTACATCTCTTGAACTCAATCAACTTGCCAGATTTAAAAATAACCTTACTGGGAAATCACACTTTGCAATAATCTGAGCACTGCGCCCAGAAAAATACGCGCGTGCGATACAGACTAGACGTCATGTTGGGGAGATCTAAAATCGAAAATACTATGTAAATAATCCATTACCTTTGATTCTCTTCATCAGATGTCACTTCCAGGTATCACAGGTCCATAACGAATGTAGTTTTGTTCAAAAAAGCTCATCATTTATGTCCAAAAATCTCCGTCTCGTTAGCACATGATGTAAGCCAGCCGGACTTCTCGTCATGAACGAGGGGAAAAATATATTTCCGTTCGTTCAAACATGTCAAACGTTGTATAGCATAAATCATTAGGGCCTTTTTTAACCAGAACATGAATAATATTCAAGGTGGACGAATGCATACTCTTTTATAACGTATTGGAACGAGGGTACCCAACATGAACTCGCGCCAGGTGTCTAATGGGACATCATCGTTCCATGGCTCTTGTTCGGTCAGATCTCCCTCCAGAAGACTCAAAACACTTTGTAAAGGCTGGTGACATCTAGTGGAAGCAATAGGAAGTGCCAAAATATTCCTAAGCCCCTGTGTTTTTCAATGGGATAGGTTTAAAGTCAATACAACACATCAGGTATCCACTTCCTGTCAGAAAATGTCTCAGGGTTTTGCCTGCCAAATGAGTTCTGTTATACTCACAGACACCATTCAAACAGTTTTAGAAACTTTAGAGTGTTTTCTATCCATATATAATAAGTATATGCATATTCTAGTTACTGGGTAGGATTAGTAACCAGATTAAATCGGGTACCTTTTTTTATCCAGACGTGCAAATGCTGCCCCCTAGACCCAACAGG
>NW_025550717.1:0-7392 GCF_905237065.1 Salmo salar
AGCGTGCCACCCGTGGTGCACTCCATCAACAGCAGGTGCATTTCAAGAGCCGGCAAATTTGAATCCAAATAAATGTCAAAATTCAAATTTTTCAAAAAATACAACTATGTTACACCATTTGAAAGATAAACATCTCCTTAATCTAACCACGTTTTACGATTTCAAAAAGGTTTTACGCGAAAGCATAAATTTAGAGTATGTTAGGACAGTACATTTACAAGAGTTGTGTGTAATGTTTTGTCAAGTCAAAGACAGGGTCACCAAAACCATAAAACCAGCTAAAATGATACACTAACCTTTTACAATCTCCATCAGATGACACTCCTAGGACATTATGTTAGACAATGCATGCATTTTTAGTTCTATCAAGTTGATATTTATATCCAAAAACAGCGTTTTACTATGGCATTGATGTTGAGGAAATCGTTTCCCTCCAATAACCGGCAGTCAAGTCAGCGTCACAAATTAAATAATTAAAATTAGAAAACATTGGTAAAATATTATATTGTCATTTAAAGAATTATAGATTTACATCTTTTGAACGCAATCAACTTGCCAGATTTAAAAATAACCTTACTGGGAAATCACACTTTGCAATAATCTGAGCACTGTGCCCAGAAAAATACGCGTTGCGATACAGACTAGACGTCATGTTGGGGAGATCTAAAATCGAAAATACTATGTAAATAATCCATTACCTTTGATTCTCTTCATCAGATGTCACTTCCAGGTATCACAGGTCCATAACGAATGTAGTTTTGTTCAAAAGCTCATCATTTATGTCCAAAAATCTCCGTCTCGTTAGCACATGATGTAAGCCAGCCGGACTTCTCGTCATGAACGAGGGGAAAAAATATATTTCCGTTCGTTCAAACATGTCAAACGTTGTATAGCATAAATCATTAGGGCCTTTTTTAACCAGAACATGAATAATATTCAAGGTGGACGAATGCATAGTCTTTTATAACGTATTGGAACGAGGGTACCCAACATGAAGTAGCGCGCCAGGTGTCTAATGGGACATCACCGTTCCATGGCTCTTGTTCGGTCAGATCTCCCTCCAGAAGACTCAAAACACTTTGTAAAGGCTGGTGACATCTAGTGGAAGCAATAGGAAGTGCCAAAATATTCCTAAACCCCTGTGTTTTTCAATGGGATAGGTTTAAAGTCAATACAACACATCAGGTATCCACTTCCTGTCAGAAAATGTCTCAGGGTTTTGCCTGCCAAATGAGTTCTGTTATACTCACAGACACCATTCAAACAGTTTTGGAAACTTTAGAGTGTTTTCTATCCATATATAATAAGTATATGCATATTCTAGTTACTGGGTAGGATTAGTAACCAGATTAAATCGGGTACATTTTTTTTTATCCAGACGTGCAAATGCTGCCCCCCTAGACCCAACAGGTTAAAGCACCAGCTGTCAGAGCAGCTCACAGATGACTACACCTATACATAGACCCTTTACACCCTCAAGTCTTCTTGTGTATGACGCTACAAGATTGGCACACCAGTATTTGGGGAGTTTCTCCCATTATTCTCTGCAGCCCTCTCAAGCTGCGTCAGGTTGGCTAGGGAGCGTCGTTGCACAGCTTTTTTCAGGTCTCTCCAGAGAATTTAGATTGGGTTCAAGTCTGGACTCTGGCTGGGCCACTCAAAGACATTCAGAGACTTGTCCCGAGTGTCACGTCCTGACCAGTAGAGGGTGTAGTTGGGTCAGGATGTGGCAGAAGAGAGTGTGTGTTTTTTATTGTTTCATTGATTTTGGCCGTGTGACTTCCAATCAAGCACAGCTGTAGAGGGTTGTGGTTGATTGGGAGTCACACATAAGGGAGCATGTTTTTCCTTTGGGTTTTGTGGGTAATTGTTTCTTGTTTAGTGTGTTTGCACCTGACAGGACTGTTGGCTGTCAGTTTCCTTGTTTTGTTTGTTATAGTGTTCTTTCTAATTAAATTGAAAGATGAATACTAAATCCGCTGCATTTTGGTCCATTCCTGAAGACAGCCCTTACAGAATTACCCACCAAACAAGGACCAAGCAGCGGAAGAGGAAGGAGCAGCGACAGGAGAGAAAAAGGGAGGAATGGACATGGGAGGACGTCCTGGATGGCAAGGGAGCCTACACCTGGGAAGAGATCCTGGCCGGAAGGGATCGCCTCCCATGGGAACAGGTGGAGGCACTCAGGAGAGTGGCGGAAGCTGGACAGAGGAACCATCGGGAACGTTACGCTGGAACACGGTTGGCTAGGAAACCCGAGAGGCAACCCCAAGATTTTTTTGGGGGGCACACGGGTAGCTTGGCCAGGCCAGGGAAGAGCCGTAAGCCAGCTACCCGTGACTACAGGGAGGTGCAATTGAGGGGAGGGGCGCCATGTTACGCTGTGGTACGCACCATCTCGCCGATACGGACGCACAGCCCAGTTCGCCCAGTACCAGCGCCCCGCAGGTGCCAGGGCAAGGGGAGCATCGAGCCGGAAGGGGTGATGCCAACCCTAAAATCAAGACCGCCAGCGCGCCATTTCTGTCCTGTGTTTCCCGCCAGACGCACTAGCATGGAGGTGCGTGTCTCCGGGCTGGCACATCCTATACCAGCCCCGCGCATCAGGAGTCTAGTGTGTCAACCCAGCCTCGCCAGTCAACAGTCACCAGAGCTGCCCGCCAGTCAACAGTCGCCAGAGCTGCCCGCCAGTCAACAGTCGCCAGAGCTGCCCGCCAGTCAACAGTCGCCAGAGCTGCCCGCCAGTCAACAGTCGCCAGAGCTGCCCGCCAGTCGACAGTCGTCAGAGCTGCCCGCCAGTCAACAGTCGTCAGAGCTGCCCGCCAGTCAACAGTCGTCAGAGCTGCCCGCCAGTCAACAGTCGTCAGAGCTGCCCGCCAGTCAACAGTCGTCAGAGCTGCCCGCCAGTCAACAGTCGCCAGAGAGGTCAGACTGCGCTGAACTGCCGGAGAGGTCAGACTGCGCTGAACTGCCGGAGTGGCCAGACTGCGCTGAACTGCCGGAGTGGCCAGACTGCGCTGAACTGCCGGAGTGGCCAGACTGCCCTGAACTGCCAGAGTGGCCAGACTGCCCTGAACTGCCAGAGTGGCCAGACTGCCCTGAACTGCCAGAGTGGCCAGACTGCCCTGAACTGCCAGAGTGGCCAGACTGCCCTGAACTGCCAGAGTGGCCAGACTGCCCTGAACAGCCAGAGTGGCCAGACTGCCCTGAACTGCCAGAGTGGCCAGACTGCCCTGAACTGCCAGAGTGGCCAGACTGCCCTGAACTGCCAGAGTGGCCAGACTGCCCTGAACTGCCAGAGTGGCCAGACTGCCCTGAACTGCCAGAGTGGCCAGACTGCCCTGAACTGCCAGAGTGGCCAGACTGCCCTGAACTGCCAGAGTGGCCAGACTGCCCGGTTCTGCCAGAGGTGCCCGCCTGCCCGGATCTGCCAGGGTGCCCTGCCTGCCCTCCGGCCCAGCCCGAGTGGCCCTCCTGTCCTCCGGCCCAGCCGGAGGGGCCCTCCTGCTCTCCGGCCCAGCCCGAGGGGCCTCCTGCTCTCCGGCCCAGCCCGAGGGGCCCTCCTGCTCTCCGGCCCAGCCCGAGGGGCCCCTGCTCTCCGGTCCAGCCCGAGGGGCCCTCCTGCTCTCCGGTCCAGCCCGAGGGCCCTCCTGCTCTCCGGCCCAGCCCGAGGGGCCCTCCTGCCCTCCGGCCCAGACCGAGGGGCCCTCCTGCTCTCCGGCCCAGCCCGAGGGGCCCTCCTGCCCTCCGGCCCAGCCCGAGGGGCCCTCCTGCCCTCCGGCCCAGCCCGAGGGGCCCTACTGTCCTCCGGCCCAGCCCGAGTGGCTCTCCAGTCCTCCGGCCCAGCCTGAGTGGTCTGTCTGCCCGGGCGCAGCTATCGGGCGCCACCAAAGTGGGCAACGCCCGAAGGTGGAGCGAGGTCCACGTCCTGCACCTGAGCCACCTCCAGGATAGGTGGGTTGGGGAGGGAGGGTGTAGCACAGTGCTGTCGGTGACGGCAGCCACCCTCCCTTCCCTCCCTTATTGTTTAGGGGTTATTTTTTGTTGGGGTATTGGGGATTTTCTTGTGTGTTCTTTTTTTAGGTGCATCCCGGGGTCTGCAACTTGAGGGGGGTACTGTCACGTCCTGACCAGTAGAGGGTGTAGTTGGGTCGGGTTGTGGTTGATTGGGAGTAGAGGGTTGTGGTTGATTGGGAGTCACACATAAGGAGCATGTTTTTCCTTTGGGTTTTGTGGGTAATTGTTTCTTGTTTAGTGTGTTTGCACCTGACAGGACTGTTGGCTGTCAGTTTCCTTGTTTTGTTTGTTATAGTGTTCTTTCTAATTAAATTGAAAGATGAATACTAACTCCGCTGCATTTTGGTCCATTCCTGAAGACAGCCCTTACACGAAGCCACTCCTGCATTGTCTTGGCTGTGTGCTTAGGGTCATTGTTCTGTTGGAAGGTGAACCTTGGCCCCACGCTGAAAAACATCCCCACAGCTTGATGCTGCCACCACAGGGATGGTGCCAGGTTTCCTCCAGATGTAAGACTTGGCATTCACGCCAAAAAGTTCTATCTTGGTTTCATCAGACCAGACAATCTTGTTTCTCGTGGTCTGGGTCCTTTAGGCGCCTTTCGTCAAACTCCATGCGGGCTGTCATGTGCTTATCACGGCTCAGGCTAAGACCCAGATGCAGACACAGGAGGTGGATAGTACGAGTTATTAAGTACAAAGGACGAGCAAAAGGTAAGTCAAGGCAGGCAAAGAGTCGTAATCCAAATCATAGTCAGGCAGGTACAGGACGGCAGGCAATTGCTAGGCCAAAGCAGGCAAAGGGTCGTAATCCAAATCAGAGACTGGCAGATACAGGATGGCAGGCAGGATCAGAGTCAGGACAAGTCCGAACTGGGAAGACCAGGAAAAAACAAACTACAGCAAACACGGGAACACGCTGGTAGGACTTGATGGGACAACTGGCAACAGACAAACATAAAACTCAGGTATAAATACACAGGAGATAATAGGGACAAATGGGAGACACCCTGGAGGGGGGTGGAGACAAGCACAAGACAGGTGAAACAGATCAGGGTGTGACAGAGCATTTTACTGAGGAGTGGCTCCCGTCTGGCCACTCTACCATAAAGGCTTGATTGGTGGAGTGCTGCAGAGATAGTTGTCCTTCCACAGAGGACCTCTGTCAGGGTGACCATCAGGTTCTTGGTCACCTCCCAGACCAAGGCCCTTCTCGCCCGATTGCTCAGTTTGGCCGGGCGGCCAGCTCTAGGACGAGACTTGGTGGTTCCAATTTTCTTCCATTTAAGTATGACGGAGGGCACTGTGTTCTTGGGGACCTTCAATGCTGCAGACATTTTTTGGTACCCTTCCCCAGATCTGTGCCTCGACACAATCTTGTCTCGGAGCATTACAGACAATTCCTTCGACCTCATGGCTTGGTTTTTGACTCTAACATGCACTGTCAACTATGGGACTTTAAATAGACAAGTGTGTGCCATTCCAAATAATATCCGATCTATTGAATTTACCACAGGTGGACTCCAAGTTGTAGAAACATCTCAATTTCGAGTATCATAGCAAGGGTCTGAATACTTATGAAAATAAGGTATTTTCTGTTTATTTTTTATAAATTTGCAAACATTTCTTAACTTGGTTTCACTTTGCCATTATGAGTATTGTGTGTAGATTGAGCTATTTAAAAAAAAATCCATTTTAGAATAATGTTGAAAAAGTCAAGGAGTCTGAATATTTTCCGAATGCACTGTATATCAGGATTATTTGTATCAATTGTTCGACTGTTTGCAAACTCTGCCATGACATGTGCTGCAGCAGTAGGCCTAACAGCAGAAATGTCGCTAGACCATCACATTCTTCTTGCTAGTTGCGCAATTAGAGGGGAATTACACTCAAAATAAAATACAAATCTTTTTTTAACCTCAAATGGTCTTTTGATGTGATTTAACCTCTTGGGGCTAGGTGGGACGCTAGCGTGCCACCCGTGGTGCACTCCATCAACAGCAGGTGCATTTCAAGAGCGGCAAATTTGAATCCAAATAAATGTCAAAATTCAAATTTTTCAAAAATACAACTATGTTACACCATTTGAAAGATAAACATCTCCTTAATCTAACCACGTTTTACGATTTCAAAAAGGTTTTACGGCGAAAGCATAAATTTAGAGTATGTTAGGACAGTACATTTACAAGAGTTGTGTGTAATGTTTTGTCAAGTCAAAGACAGGGTCACCAAAACCATAAAACCAGCTAAAATGATGCACTAACCTTTTACAATCTCCATCAGATGACACTCCTAGGACATTATGTTAGACAATGCATGCATTTTTAGTTCTATCAAGTTCATATTTATATACAAAAACAGCGTTTTACTATGGCATTGATGTTGAGGAAATCGTTTCCCTCCAATAACCGGCAGTCAAGTCAGCGTCAGAAATTAAATAATTAAAATTAGAAAACATTGGTAAAATATTATATTGTCATTTAAAGAATTATAGATTTACATCTCTTGAACGCAATCAACTTGCCAGATTTAAAAATAACCTTACTGGGAAATCACACTTTGCAATAATCTGAGCACTGCGCCCAGAAAAATACGCGTTGCGATACAGACTAGACGTCATGTTGGGGAGATCTAAAATCGAAAATACTATGTAAATAATCCATTACCTTTGATTCTCTTCATCAGATGTCACTTCCAGGTATCACAGGTCCATAACGAATGTAGTTTTGTTCAAAAAAGCTCATCATTTATGTCCAAAAATCTCCGTCTCGTTAGCACATGATGTAAGCCAGCCGGACTTCTCGTCATGAACGAGGGGAAAAAAATATATTTCCGTTCGTTCAAACATGTCAAACGTTGTATAGCATAAATCATTAGGGCCTTTTTAACCAGAACATGAATAATATTCAAGGTGGACGAATGCATACTCTTTATAACGTATTGGAACGAGGGTACCCAACATGAAGTAGCGCCAGGTGTCTAATGGGACATCACCGTTCCATGGCTCTTGTTCGGTCAGATCTCCCTCCAGAAGACTCAAAACACTTTGTAAAGGCTGGTGACATCTAGTGGAAGCAATAGGAAGTGCCAAAATATTCCTAAACCCCTGTGTTTTTCAATGGGATAGGTTTAAAGTCAATACAACACATCAGGTATCCACTTCCTGTCAGAAAATGTCTCAGGGTTTTGCCTGCCAAATGAGTTCTGTTATACTCACAGACACCATTCAAACAGTTTTGGAAACTTTAGAGTGTTTTCTATCCATATATAATAAGTATATGCATATTCTAGTTACTGGGTAGGATTAGTAACCAGATTAAATCGGGTACATTTTTTTTATCCAGACGTGCAAATGCTGCCCCCTAGACCCAACAGG
>NW_025550718.1:0-10000 GCF_905237065.1 Salmo salar
CTGATAAACACAGCTGGGTCCTTAACCGCTGATAAACACAGCTGGGTCCTTAACCGCTGATAAACACAGCTGGGTCCTTAACCGCTGATAAACACAGCTGGGTCCTTAACCGCTGATAAAACACAGCTGGGTCCTTAACAGGGTTGGTTATGTTGTGTTTCAGCAGCTCAAGTTTTACACCACAAAGACTAGAACCAGCTCACCTGTTTTTATACTATGATTTGACTATTAGTTGTTCAGTGTTTCTTCTGAAAATTATAATTTCTAAAATGATCTGAGAAGAACAACAACATTGGCAGGGCAATTCAAGCAAAGCCAATATGCGGCGATAATGTATTGGGCCTGTAGTCTACTGCACAAACCTCATTGCTACAGAACTGTTTTATAATTGGTTCATGTTACATTTTATAAAGTCAATAAAAAAAAATATATATCTGAACGGTAGATCTCGGCTTGCATCTTGACTCAGGAAGTGACCTTGACTCAGAAAGTGACCTTGACGCAGGAAGTGACCTTGACGCAGGAAGTGACCTTGACGCAGGAAGTGACCTTGACGCAGGAAGTGACCTTGACACAGGAAGTGACCTTGACACAGAAAGTGACCTTGACTCAGAAAAGGTTGGTGACCATTGCGATAAAGGACGAACGTTTCTGACACTGACAGAACTTTGTCGGAGCCTACGACCTCACGTAGTGGTACTGAACCAGCAGACCCAGACCCAGTCTCACTGAACCAGCCAAGACGTAGTGGTACTGAACCAGCAGACCCAGACCCAGTCTCACTGAACCAGCCAAGACGTAGTGGTACTGAACCAGCAGACCCAGACCCAGTCTCACTGAACCAGCCAAGACGTAGTGGTACTGAACCAACAGACCTGGACCCTGTCTCACTGAACCAGCCAAGACGTAGTGGTACTGAACCAACAGACCCAGACCCTGTCTCACTGAACGAGGAGCCAAGACGTCCGACAATCGTTTACAACCTAAGAAGTTTTCCACGGCGTAAACAAAATCGTGTAACAAGACGGCTAAAGCCGTTCAGTCTGTAGGGGCCTTTAGTTTGTTGAAATCTGCCTGGAAGTGACACGGTGTTGATGGAGGGACATGTGTTTTAATTCATATATACATTTTTGGGGGGGGGGGGATTTATTGAATTCTCCATGTGGTCTATATTAAAAAGGCACTTCATTTTAATATAACAGTCTTTTTAAAATTCAATATTAGTGCACAAATTTCTACTTAAAATATCACAGTATTGTCTGGCGTGACACATTAGACGACCCACGTTACATGCACTCTTTTTGTGTGTAAACTCAAACACACAAAACGACCGTAAAACCCGTCAGGTGCAACATACACAAAACACAGGGAAAAAAAACACCCCTACTAAATAGGACCTTCAATTAGAGGCAACGAGGAACAGCTGACTCCAATTGAAGGTCAACCCAAGAAAACTTAAACATAGAAATAGACATACTAGAACAAACATAGAAATATACTAACATAGAACATAAACCAAAAACCCCCGAACCACATAAAACAAACACCCCCCCCTGCCACGCCCTGACCAAACTACAATAACAAATAACCACTTTTATAGGTCAGGACATGACAGTGTAATGAGCCAGTTATTACTAGACTTGATGTTTAATCTGTCTCTCTCTCTCTGGTTGGTGTTTAATCTGTCTCTCTGGTTGGTGTTTAACCTGTCTCTCTCTCTGGTTGGTGTTTAACCTGTCTCTCTCTCTCTGGTTGGTGTTTAACCTGTCTCTCTCTCTGGTTGGTGTTTAACCTGTCTCTCTCTCTCTGGTTGGTGTTTAATCTGTCTCTCTCTCTCTGGTTGGTGTTTAACCTGTCTCTCTCTCTGGTTGGTGTTTAACCTGTCTCTCTCTCTGGTTGGTGTTTAACCTGTCTCTCTCTCTCTGGTTGGTGTTTAACCTGTCTCTCTCTCTGGTTGGTGTTTAATCTGTCTCTCTCTCTCTGGTTGGTGTTTAACCTGTCTCTCTCTCTCTGGTTGGTGTTTAATCTGTCTCTCTCTCTCTGGTTGGTGTTTAACCTGTCTCTCTCTCTCTGGTTGGTGTTTAACCTGTCTCTCTGGTTGGTGTTTAACCTGTCTCTCTCTCTCTGGTTGGTGTTTAACCTGTCTCTCTGGTTGGTGTTTAACCTGTCTCTCTCTCTCTGGTTGGTGTTTAACCTGTCTCTCTCTCTCTGGTTGGTGTTTAACCTGTCTCTCTCTCTCTGGTTGGTGTTTAACCTGTCTCTCTCTCTCTGGTTGGTGTTTAATCTGTCTCTCTCTCTCTGGTTGGTGTTTAACCTGTCTCTCTCTCTCTGGTTGGTGTTTAATCTGTCTCTCTCTCTGGTTGGTGTTTAACCTGTCTCTCTCTCTGGTTGGTGTTTAACCTGTCTCTCTCTCTGGTTGGTGTTTAATCTGTCTCTCTCTCTCTGGTTGGTGTTTAACCTGTCTCTCTCTCTGGTTGGTGTTTAATCTGTCTCTCTCTCTGGTTGGTGTTTAACCTGTCTCTCTCTCTGGTTGGTGTTTAACCTGTCTCTCTCTCTCTGGTTGGTGTTTAACCTGTCTCTCTCTCTGGTTGGTGTTTAACCTGTCTCTCTCTCTCTGGTTGGTGTTTAACCTGTCTCTCTCTCTCTGGTTGGTGTTTAATCTGTCTCTCTCTCTGGTTGGTGTTTAATCTGTCTCTCTCTCTCTCTGGTGTTTAACCTGTCTCTCTCTCTCTCTGGTTGGTGTTTAATCTGTCTCTCTCTCTCTGGTTGGTGTTTAACCTGTCTCTCTCTCTCTGGTTGGTGTTTAACCTGTCTCTCTGGTTGGTGTTTAACCTGTCTCTCTCTCTGGTTGGTGTTTAACCTGTCTCTCTCTCTCTGGTTGGTGTTTAACCTGTCTCTCTGGTTGGTGTTTAACCTGTCTCTCTCTCTGGTTGGTGTTTAACCTGTCTCTCTCTCTGGTTGGTGTTTAACCTGTCTCTCTCTCTCTGGTTGGTGTTTAATCTGTCTCTCTCTCTCTGGTTGGTGTTTAACCTGTCTCTCTCTCTGGTTGGTGTTTAACCTGTCTCTCTCTCTGGTTGGTGTTTAACCTGTCTCTCTCTCTCTGGTTGGTGTTTAACCTGTCTCTCTCTCTGGTTGGTGTTTAACCTGTCTCTCTCTCTCTGGTTGGTGTTTAACCTGTCTCTCTCTCTCTGGTTGGTGTTTAATCTGTCTCTCTCTCTCTGGTTGGTGTTTAACCTGTCTCTCTCTCTGGTTGGTGTTTAATCTGTCTCTCTCTCTCTGGTTGGTGTTTAACCTGTCTCTCTCTCTGGTTGGTGTTTAACCTGTCTCTCTCTCTCTGGTTGGTGTTTAATCTGTCTCTCTCTCTGGTTGGTGTTTAACCTGTCTCTCTCTCTGGTTGGTGTTTAACCTGTCTCTCTCTCTCTGGTTGGTGTTTAACCTGTCTCTCTCTCTCTGGTTGGTGTTTAACCTGTTCTCTCTCTCTCTCTGGTTGGTGTTTAACCTGTTCTCTCTCTCTGGTTGGTGTTTAACCTGTCTCTCTCTCTGGTTGGTGTTTAACCTGTCTCTCTCTCTCTGGTTGGTGTTTAACCTGTCTCTCTCTCTCTGGTTGGTGTTTAACCTGTCTCTCTCTCTGGTTGGTGTTTAACCTGTCTCTCTCTCTGGTTGGTGTTTAACCTGTCTCTCTCTCTCTGGTTGGTGTTTAACCTGTCTCTCTCTCTGGTTGGTGTTTAACCTGTCTCTCTCTCTCTCTGGTTGGTGTTTAACCTGTCTCTCTCTCTGGTTGGTGTTTAACCTGTCTCTCTCTCTGGTTGGTGTTTAACCTGTCTCTCTCTCTCTGGTTGGTGTTTAACCTGTCTCTCTCTCTGGTTGGTGTTTAACCTGTCTCTCTCTCTCTGGTTGGTGTTTAACCTGTCTCTCTCTCTGGTTGGTGTTTAATCTGTCTCTCTCTCTGGTTGGTGTTTAACCTGTCTCTCTCTCTCTGGTTGGTGTTTAACCTGTCTCTCTCTCTCTGGTTGGTGTTTAACCTGTCTCTCTCTCTCTGGTTGGTGTTTAACCTGTCTCTCTCTCTCTCTGGTTGGTGTTTAATCTGTCTCTCTCTCTCTGGTTGGTGTTTAATCTGTCTCTCTCTCTGGTTGGTGTTTAACCTGTCTCTCTCTCTCTCTGGTTGGTGTTTAACCTGTCTCTCTCTCTGGTTGGTGTTTAACCTGTCTCTCTCTCTCTGGTTGGTGTTTAACCTGTCTCTCTCTCTGGTTGGTGTTTAATCTGTCTCTCTCTCTCTGGTTGGTGTTTAACCTGTCTCTCTCTCTGGTTGGTGTTTAACCTGTCTCTCTCTCTGGTTGGTGTTTAATCTGTCTCTCTCTCTCTGGTTGGTGTTTAACCTGTCTCTCTCTCTCTGGTTGGTGTTTAATCTGTCTCTCTCTCTCTGGTTGGTGTTTAATCTGTCTCTCTCTCTGGTTGGTGTTTAACCTGTCTCTCTCTCTCTGGTTGGTGTTTAATCTGTCTCTCTCTCTGGTTGGTGTTTAACCTGTCTCTCTCTCTCTGGTTGGTGTTTAATCTGTCTCTCTCTCTGGTTGGTGTTTAACCTGTCTCTCTCTCTGGTTGGTGTTTAACCTGTCTCTCTCTCTCTGGTTGGTGTTTAACCTGTCTCTCTGGTTGGTGTTTAATCTGTCTCTCTCTCTGGTTGGTGTTTAACCTGTCTCTCTGGTTGGTTGGTGTTTAACCTGTCTCTCTGGTTGGTGTTTAACCTGTCTCTCTCTCTCTGGTTGGTGTTTAACCTGTCTCTCTCTCTCTGGTTGGTGTTTAATCTGTCTCTCTCTCTGGTTGGTGTTTAACCTGTCTCTCTCTCTCTGGTTGGTGTTTAACCTGTCTCTCTCTCTCTGGTTGGTGTTTAACCTGTCTCTCTCTCTCTGGTTGGTGTTTAACCTGTCTCTCTCTCTCTAGCAGCCGATGGGGAGGAGTTTGTGAGTGTCCTGACTGAGCTGCTGTTTGAGCTTCACGTCGCTGCGACCCCAGATAAACTCAACAAGGTAACAGACAAACTCAACAAGGTAACAGATAAACTCAACAAGGTAACAGACAAACTCAACAAGGTAACAGATAAACTCAACAAGGTAACAGATAAACTCAACAAGGTAACAGATAAACTCAACAAGGTAACAGATAAACTCAACAAGGTAACAGACAAACTCAACAAGGTAACAGATAAACTCAACAAGGTAACAGACAAACTCAACAAGGTAACAGACAAACTCAACAAGGTAACAGACAAACTCAACAAGGTAACAGATAAACTCAACAAGGTAACAGATAAACTCAACAAGGTAACAGACAAACTCAACAAGGTAACAGATAAACTCAACAAGGTAACAGACAAACTCAACAAGGTAACAGACAAACTCAACAAGGTAACAGACAAACTCAACAAGGTAACAGATAAACTCAACAAGGTAACAAGATAAACTCAACAAGGTAACAGATAAACTCAACAAGGTAACAGATAAACTCAACAAGGTAACAGATAAACTCAACAAGGTAACAGATAAACTCAACAAGGTAACAGATAAACTCAACAAGGTAACAGACAAACTCAACAAGGTAACAGATAAACTCAACAAGGTAACAGATAAACTCAACAAGGTAACAGATAAACTCAACAAGGTAACAGACAAACTCAACAAGGTAACAAGACAAACTCAACAAGGTAACAGACAAACTCAACAAGGTAACAGACAAACTCAACAAGGTAACAGATAAACTCAACAAGGTAACAGACAAACTCAACAAGGTAACAGACAAACTCAACAAGGTAACAGATAAACTCAAGAAGGTAACAGATAAACTCAACAAGGTAACAGATAAACTCAACAAGGTAACAAGACAAACTCAACAAGGTAACAAGACACAGTTTTAATTTAATCTACTGAATAAGAGTTTAATTATTTTAGGTTTTATAAGTTTTAGTTATGTCATGTCAATTCATCCCCAGGCCAGGATGAGAGCGCACGATTGGGTGAGAGAGGTGGAGACACCTGTCGTCACAGATACCATCGTGGGGGCGACGGACGAGGAGCAAAGAGGACAACCTGAAATAAGAGAGGGAGAAGAAGAGAAGCTGGAGGAGAAGAAAGAGGGGGAGAAGCTGGATGAGAAGAAAGAGGGGGAGGAGATGAATGAGAATGAGGAAGAGAAGAAGGAGGGGGAGGAGATGGGGGAGGAGATGAATGAGGAAGAGAGACGATCCAGGTCTGTAGAGGTGAGATCTGATGTTGGAGAGAGAACTGTCTGTCTGCGTCTCTCATGTTCTCTTTCCCTCGGGTGTGTGTATGTTTATATATGTGTGTGTGTGTGTGTGTGTGTGTGTGTGTGTGTGTGTGTGTGTGTGTGTGTGTGTGTGTGTGTGTGTGTCTGTCTGTCCAGGCAGTGTACCTGTGTTCAGTGGGCTCCCTGGCGGAGGTGACAGCCCGCAGTATCGAGCAGCTCCACAAGGTGGCAGAGTTGATCCTCCACGGACAGGACCAGGAGAAACCTGCTAGTGACCAGGCTCACATTCTCACCAGGTCTGTAGGGGGGGGCAGGACCAGGAGAAACCTGCTAGAGACCAGGATGTAGGGAGGGGGGACAGGACCAGGAGAAACCTGCTAGAGACCAGGATGTGAGGGGGGGACAGGACCAGGAGAAACCTGCTAGAGACCAGGATGTAGGGGGGGGGGGACAGGACCAGGAGAAACCTGCTAGAGACCAGAATGTAGGGAGGGGGGGCAGGACCAGGAGAAACCTGCTAGAGACCAGGATGTAGGGGGGGGACAGGACCAGGAGAAACCTGCTAGAGACCAGGATGTAGGGGGGGGACAGGAAATGGAGAAACCTGCTAGAGACCAGGATGTAGGGGGGGGCAGGACCAGGAGAAACCTGCTAGAGACCAGGATGTAGGGAGGGGGGGACAGGACCAGGAGAAACCTGCTAGAGACCAGGATGTGAGGGGGGGGGCAGGACCAGGAGAAACCTGCTAGAGACCAGGATGTAGGGAGGGGGGGACAGGACCAGGAGAAACCTGCTAGAGACCAGGATGTAGGGGGGGGCAGGACCAGGAGAAACCTGCTAGAGACCAGGATGTAGGGAGGGGGCAGGACCAGGAGAAACCTGCTAGAGACCAGGATGTAGGGGGGGGCAGGACCAGGAGAAACCTGCTAGAGACCAGGATGTATGGAGGGGGGGGACAGGACCAGGAGAAACCTGCTAGAGACCAGGATGTGGAGGGGGGGCAGGACCAGGAGAAACCTGCTAGAGACCAGGATGTAGGGAGGGGGGGCAGGACCAGGAGATACCTGCTAGAGACCAGGATGTAGGGGGGGGGGGACAGGACCAGGAGAAACCTGCTAGAGACCAGGATGTAGGGGGGGGGACAGGACCAGGAGAAACCTGCTAGAGACCAGGATGTAGGGGGGAGGGGTGAGCATCGTTAATGTCTGTAACTGTTGCAGGTTGACGTGTGCCATGTGTCGGGAGGTGGGCTGCCTTGCCAGGAAGTTCTCTGATACTCTGCTCAAAGTTGGGGTGAGATGTACTCTCTCCGTGTGTGTGTGTGTGTGTGTGTGTGTGTGTGTGTGTGTGTTTATCTCCAACCCAGTTAATGAATGGCATTAAGGTCAGGTTAGCAGCTGATCTTCACCCCCATTGTTCCTCTAACTCCCTCTCTCCCTTGCTGCCCTTTTCCAGGGTCAGAGAAAAGCAGAGGAGTTGAACCCTTTGGTAGACAGTGTGCTGCTCGAGGTGAGACATATAACTGTTGTTCTGAAGGGTTCTAACAGTGTTCTGTTGTTCTGTAGGGTTCTTACAGTGTTCTGTAGGGTTCTAACAGGGTTCTGTTGTTCTGTAGGGTTTTAACAGTGTTCTGTAGGGTTCTAACAGTGTTCTGTTGTTCCGTAGGGTTTTAACAGTGTTCTGTAGGGTTCTAACAGTGTTCCGTTGTTCCGTAGGGTTTTAACAGTGTTCTGTAGGGTTCTAACAGTGTTCTGTTGATCTGTAGGGTTCTAACAGTGTTCTGTTGTTCCGTAGAGTTTTAACAGTGTTCTGTAGGATTCTAACAGTGTTCTGTAGAGTTCTAACAGTGTTCCGTTGTTCCGTAGGGTTCTAACAGTGTTCCGTTGTTCCGTAGGGTTCCAACAGCACCACATACATCCAGAACGCCTTCCAGCTCCTCCTCCCCGTTCTCCAGATGTCACACATCCAGACCCAGCGCTCTAGAACCCGCACGGAACCACAGCCCTAACCCTGTCGTAACCACAGTAACACACCTCATACTGCAGAGGTGCAGTTAGCATACTAGCTAGTCCTAATGATGTAACTATGTACAGTAAGATAATGTGATATATATATATATATATATATGAACAGTGACACTGAGGTAAACTACTAGGTGCCATAGTAACACTGACTAGTATATCTTTAAACTATTCTATAATGCAGTAACATAGTATAGATTCATGTAGGGAACAACTTCTCAGATTGAAGCGCTTGTACTCATGTCTATTACGCCTCTCCAAATTGATTATTTTATTATATATATATATATATATATATATATATTACTGTCCAGAGGTAAATCAAAACATGATTCATATCAACTGGCTAATTTAACCGGTTTATCAGATTATGTCTTTATCGTTTTTTAAAAAGCGAAACCCCCCCAAAAAATGGTTATGTTGTTATTGTCACGTAAACCAGATAGGCTAACCGCTAGGCTACATGCAGCAGGTATTGGTTACTGGGCCCAACGCGCTAACCGCTAGGCTACATGCAGCAGGTATTGGTTACTGGGTCCAACGCGCTAACCGCTAGGCTACATGCAGCAGGTATTGGTTACTGGGCCCAACGCGCTAACCGCTAGGCTACATGCAGCAGGTATTGGTTACTGGGCCCAACGCGCTAACCGCTAGGCTACATGCAGCAGGTATTGGTTACTGGGTCCAACGCGCTAACCGCTAGGCTACATGCAGCAGGTATTGGTTACTGGGCCCAACGCGCTAACCGCTAGGCTACATGCAGCAGGTATTGGTTACTGGGCCCAACGCGCTAACCGCTAGGCTACATGCAGCAGGTATTGGTTACTGGCCCCAACGCGCTAACCGCTAGGCTACATGCAGCAGGTATTGGTTACTGGGCCCAACGCGCTAACCGCTAGGCTACATGCAGCAGGTATTGGTTACTGGCCCCAACGCGCTAACCGCTAGGCTACATGCAGCAGGTATTGGTTACTGGGTCCAACGCGCTAACCGCTAGGCTACATGCAGCAGGTATTGGTTACTGGGCCCAACGCGCTAACCGCTAGGCTACATGCAGCAGGTATTGGTTACTGGGCCCAACGCGCTAACCGCTAGGCTACATGCAGCAGGTATTGGTTACTGGGCCCAACGCGCTAACCGCTAGGCTACATGCAGCAGGTATTGGTTACTGGGTCCAACGCGCTAACCGCTAGGCTACATGCAGCAGGTATTGGTTACTGGGCCCAACGCGCTAACCGCTAGGCTACATGCAGCGGGTATTGGTTACTGGGCCCAACGCGCTAACCGCTAGGCTACATGCAGCGGGTATTGGTTACTGGGCCCAACGCGCTAACCGCTAGGCTACATGCAGCGGTATTGGTTACTGGGCCCAACGCGCTAACCGCTAGGCTACATGCAGCGGGTATTGGTTACTGGGCCCAACGCGCTAACCGCTAGGCTACATGCAGCGGGTATTGGTTACTGGGCCCAACGCGCTAACCGCTAGGCTACATGCAGCAGGTATTGGTTACTGGGCCCAACGCGCTAACCGCTAGGCTACATGCAGCGGGTATTGGTTACTGGGCCCAACGCGCTAACCGCTAGGCTACATGCAGCGGGTATTGGTTACTGGGCCCAACGCGCTAACCGCTAGGCTACATGCAGCAGGTATTGGTTACTGGGCCCAACGCGCTAACCGCTAGGCTACATGCAGCAGGTATTGGTTACTGGGTCCAACGCGC
>NW_025550718.1:15000-17500 GCF_905237065.1 Salmo salar
GTGTGTGTGTGTGTGTGTGTGTGTGTCTGTGTCCCCACAAGGTTAGTTATACATGACTGTGTGTGTGTGTGTGTGTGTGTGTGTGTGTGTGTGTGTGTCCCCACAAGGTTAGTTATACATGACTGTGTGTCTGTGTCCCCACAAGGTTAGTTATACATGACTGTGTGTGTGTGTGTGTGTGTGTGTGTGTGTGTGTCTGTGTCCCCACAAGGTTAGTTATACATGACTGTGTGTGTGTGTGTGTGTGTGTGTGTGTGTCTGTGTCCCCACAAGGTCAGTTATACATGACTGTGTGTGTGTGTGTGTGTGTGTGTGTGTGTGTGTCTGTGTCCCCACAAGGTTAGTTATACATGACTGTGTGTGTGTGTGTGTGTGTGTGTGTGTGTGTGTGTGTGTGTGTGTGTGTGTGTGTGTGTGTGTGTGTGTGTGTGTGTGTGTGTGTGTGTGTGTGTGTGTGTCCCCACAAGGTTAGTTATACATGACTGTGTGTGTGTGTGTGTGTGTGTGTGTGTGTGTGTGTGTGTGTGTGTGTGTGTGTGTGTGTGTGTGTGTGTGTCTGTGTCCCCACAAGGTTAGTTATACATGACTGTGTGTGTGTGTGTGTGTGTGTGTGTGTGTGTGTGTGTGTGTGTGTGTGTCTGTGTCCCCACAAGGTTAGTTATACATGACTGTGTGTGTGTGTGTGTGTGTGTGTGTGTGTGTGTCTGTGTCCCCACAAGGTTAGTTATACATGACTGTGTGTGTGTGTGTGTGTGTGTGTGTGTGTGTGTGTCTGTGTCCCCACAAGGTTAGTTATACATGACTGTGTGTGTGTGTGTGTGTGTGTGTGTGTGTGTGTGTGTCCCCACAAGGTTAGTTATACATGACTGTGTGTCTGTGTCCCCACAAGGTTAGTTATACATGACTGTTGTGTGTGTGTGTGTGTGTGTGTGTGTGTGTGTCTGTGTCCCCACAAGGTTAGTTATACATGACTGTGTGTGTGTGTGTGTGTGTGTGTGTGTGTCTGTGTCCCCACAAGGTCAGTTATACATGACTGTGTGTGTGTGTGTGTGTGTGTGTGTGTGTGTCTGTGTCCCCACAAGGTTAGTTATACATGACTGTGTGTGTGTGTGTGTGTGTGTGTGTGTGTGTGTGTGTGTCCCCACAAGGTTAGTTATACATGACTGTGTGTGTGTGTGTATGTGTCCCCACAAGGTTAGTTATACATGACTGTGTGTGTGTGTGTGTGTGTGTGTGTGTGTGTGTGTGTGTGTGTGTGTGTGTGTGTCCCCACAAGGTCAGTTATACATGACTGTGTGTGTGTGTGTGTGTGTGTGTCCCCACAAGGTCAGTTATACATGACTGTGTGTGTGTGTGTGTGTGTGTGTCCCCACAAGGTTAGTTATACATGACTGTGTGTGTGTGTGTGTGTGTGTCCCCACAAGGTTAGTTATACATGACTGTGTGTGTGTGTGTGTGTGTGTGTCCCCACAAGGTTAGTTATACATGACTGTGTGTGTGTGTGTGTGTGTGTCCCCACAAGGTTAGTTATACATGACTGTGTGTGTGTGTGTGTGTGTGTGTGTGTGTGTGTGTCTGTGTCCCCACAAGGTTAGTTATACATGACTGTGTGTGTGTGTGTGTGTGTGTGTGTGTGTGTGTCTGTGTCCCCACAAGGTTAGTTATACATGACTGTGTGTGTGTGTGTGTGTGTGTGTCCCCACAAGGTTAGTTATACATGACTGTGTGTGTGTGTGTGTGTGTGTCCCCACAAGGTTAGTTATACATGACTGTGTGTGTGTGTGTGTGTGTGTGTGTGTGTGTCTGTGTCCCCACAAGGTTAGTTATACATGACTGTGTGTGTGTGTGTGTGTGTGTGTGTGTGTGTCTGTGTCCCCACAAGGTTAGTTATACATGACTGTGTGTGTGTGTGTGTGTGTGTCCCCACAAGGTTAGTTATACATGACTGTGTGTGTGTGTGTGTGTCCCCACAAGGTTAGTTATACATGACTGTGTGTGTGTGTGTGTGACTCACTTGGGCAGCAGCGTGTCCTCCTGTAGATCAGACCCAGGACCGTGGTGAATACGGTCAGCACGACCACAACTACCAGGACCAACCACGCCACGCTGAAAACACACAGCCACTCACCTAGAGGGGGAGGGGGGAGAGAGGGGGAGAGGGGGAGGGAGAGGGGGGAGGGAGGGGGAGGGAGAGGGGGAGGAGGAGGGGGAGGGGAGGGAGAGGGGGAGAGGAGGGAGGGGGGAGAGAGGGGGAGAGGGAGGGAGGGGGAGGAGGGGAGAGAGGAGGGGAGGAGGGAGAGGGGGAGGGAGGGGGAGGGAGGGGAGGAGGGAGGGGAGGGAGGGAGAGGGGGAGAGGGAGGAGGGGAGAGAGGGGGGAGAGGGGAGGGGAGGGGAGGGAGGGAGGAGGGGAGGGAGGGGAGGAGGGGGAGGGAGAGGGGAGGGGGAGGGGGAGAGAGGGGGAGGGGGAGAGGGGAGGAGGGGGAGAGGGAGGGAGGGGAGG
>NW_025550718.1:22500-42500 GCF_905237065.1 Salmo salar
TGGAGACTATATACAGGGGGTACAGAGTCAATGTGGAGGCTATATACAGGGTATTACGGTACAGAGTCAATGTGGAGGCTATATACAGGGTATTACGGTACAGAGTCAATGTGGAGGCTATATACAGGGTATTACGGTACAGAGTCAATGTGGAGGCTATATACAGGGGGTACCGGTACAGAGTCAATGTGGAGGCTATATACAGGGGGGTACCGGTACAGAGTCAATGTGGAGGCTATATACAGGGGGTACTGGTACAGAGTCAATGTGGAGGCTATATACAGGGGGTACAGAGTCAATGTGGAGGCTATATACAGGGTATTACGGTACAGAGTCAATGTGGAGGCTATATACAGGGGGTACCGGTACAGACTCAATGTGGAGGCTATATACAGGGTATTACGGTACAGAGTCAATGTGGAGGCTATATACAGGGGGTACCGGTACAGAGTCAATGTGGAGGCTATATACAGGGGGTACCGGTACAGAGTCAATGTGGAGGCTATATACAGGGTGTTACGGTACAGAGTCAATGTGGAGGCTATATACAGGGTATTACGGTACAGAGTCAATGTGGAGGCTATATACAGGGGGTACCGGTACAGAGTCAATGTGGAGGCTATATACAGGGGGGTACCGGTACAGAGTCAATGTGGAGGCTATATACAGGGGGTACAGAGTCAATGTGGAGGCTATATACAGGGGGTACCGGTACAGAGTCAATGTGGAGGCTATATACAGGGGGTACCGGTACAGAGTCAATGTGGAGGCTATATACAGGGGGTACCGGTACAGAGTCAATGTGGAGGCTATATACAGGGGGGTACCGATACAGAGTCAATGTGGAGGCTATATACAGGGGTACCAGTACAGAGTCAATGTGGAGGCTATATACAGGGGGTACCGGCACAGAGTCAATGTGGAGGCTATATACAGGGGGTACCGGTACAGAGTCAATGTGGAGACTATATACAGGGGGTACTGGTACAGAGTCAATGTGGAGGCTATATACAGGGGGTACCAGTACAGAGTCAATGTGGAGGCTATATACAGGGGGTACCGGTACAGAGTCAATGTGGAGACTATATACAGGGGGTACCAGTACAGAGTCAATGTGGAGGCTATATACAGGGGGTACCAGTACAGAGTCAATGTGGAGGCTATATACAGGGGGTACCGGTACAGAGTCAATGTGGAGGCTATATACAGGGGGTACCGGTACAGAGTCAATGTGGAGGCTATATACAGGGGGTACCGATACAGAGTCAATGTGGAGGCTATATACAGGGGTACCAGTACAGAGTCAATGTGGAGGCTATATACAGGGGGTACCGGTACAGAGTCAATGTGGAGGCTATATACAGGGGGTACCGGTACAGAGTCAATGTGGAGACTATATACAGGGGGTACTGGTACAGAGTCAATGTGGAGGCTATATACAGGGGGTACCAGTACAGAGTCAATGTGGAGGCTATATACAGGGGGTACCGGTACAGAGTCAATGTGGAGACTATATACAGGGGGTACCAGTACAGAGTCAATGTGGAGGCTATATACAGGGGGTACCAGTACAGAGTCAATGTGGAGGCTATATACAGGGGGTACCGGTACAGAGTCAATGTGGAGACTATATACAGGGGGTACCAGTACAGAGTCAATGTGGAGGCTATATACAGGGGGTACCAGTACAGAGTCAATGTGGAGGCTATATACAGGGGGTACTGGTACAGAGTCAATGTGGAGGCTATATACAGGGGGTACCGGTACAGAGTCAATGTGGAGGCTATATACAGGGGGTACTGGTACAGAGTCAATGTGGAGGCTATATACAGGGGGTACCAGTACAGAGTCAATGTGGAGGCTATATACAGGGGGTACTGGTACAGAGTCAATGTGGAGGCTACATACAGGGGGGGCACCGGTTAGTTGAGGTAATAGTTTATGACTAGGGTGGCTGGAGTCTTTGACAATTTTTAGGGCTTTCCTCTGACACCGCCTGGTATAGAGGTCCTGGATGGCAGGAAGCTTGGCCCCAGTGATGTACTGGGCTGTACGCACTACCCTCTGTAGTGCCTTGCGGTCGGAGGCCGAGCAGTTGCCATAGCAGGCGGTGATGCAACCCGTCAGGATGCTCTCGATGGTGCAGCTGTAGAACCTTTTGAGGATCTGAGGACCCAAGCCAAAACTTTTCAGTCTCCTGAGGGGGAATAGGTTTTGTCCTGCCCTCTTCACGACTGTCTTGATGTGTTTGGACCATTCTAGTTTGTTGGTGATGTGGACACCAAGGAACTTGACGCTCTCAACCCGCTCCACCACAGCCACGTCGATGAGAATGGGGGCCTGCTCGGTCCTCCTTTTCCTGTAGTCCACAATCATCTCCTTTGTCTTGATCACGTTGAGGGAGAGGTTGTTGTCCTGGCACCACACGATCAGGTCTCTGACCTCCTCCCTATAGGCTGTCTCATCGTTGTCGGTGTTAAGGTTAAAGTCCTGTTATCTAGTGGAGAGAGACAGACAGACAGACAGACAGACAGACAGACAGACAGACAGACAGACAGACAGACAGACAGACAGACAGACAGACAGACAGACAGACAGACAGACAGAGAGAAGACCTATACACCCTATTCCTTATCAACCCTGGTTAAAAGTAGTGCACTATATAGGGAATAGGATACACAGCAGAGGCTACACACACACACACACACACACACACACACACACACACACACACACACACACACACACACACACACACACACACACACACACACACACACACACACACACACACACACACACACCTAGTGGTTTGTCATGAATCTGGTCACGCGTGTGTAAAATACAACAAACATAAAAATTCACACAGCCTGTCCTAGGTCGATCCCTACCCCATTCCCTTGGCCTTAACCCTCCCGTCTCAGCAGACCTGTTACATGTAACCAATATGTCTCCCGTCTCAGCAGACCTGTTACATGTAACCAATATGTCTCCTCCACTACAATGCCGAATCCCATCCAGACTTTTCAGACATGCTAGCGTCAAAGGGCCCAGAGGAACAGATGAGGAGTCATTTCAGACCAGAAAGTGTTATTTTTTTTGGGGGGGGTGTAGTTGCAAGTCATGACATTGTCCACAGGAAGGCGCTGGTGGTCACGTTGGGCTCTGTCTCCTCTGTCCCCCCTAGTCATCTGTCCTTCGTCCCAGAGTGCACTTGTTCTCTTCCCTTCAACGGATTTGACAGTAAGGCCTGTTGGATTCAGTCCGATCACGACCTCTAGTCCATCCAGGCCTGTACACCAATCTAACGGTGGCAGCAACACTCCTTAGAGATATCTCCACACTCCACTGCAAAGTCTTGTATAACATGACATGAATGACCTGGTAATGCCAAAATGTCCTGATGGCACCCTAATTCCCTAAATAGTGCACTACTTTCAACCAGTTTGCAGTCCATATAGTGCACTACTTTCAACCAGTTTGCAGTCCATATAGTGCACTACTTTCAACCAGTTTGCAGTCCATATAGTGCACTACTTTCAACCAGTTTGCAGTCCATATAGTGCACTACTTTCAACCAGTTTGCAGTCCATATAGTGCACTACTTTCAACCAGTTTGCAGTCCATATAGTGCACTACTACAGCCCTAGGGTGCCATTTGGGTCCGTCTCCGGAATGGATCTGAAACAACACCATCACCAGATTTAAACCAGGCCATCAGCCAATCAAATAAACAGCTATTGGTGACATGTGATGTGTCATCCTTCATTGGTTCAGACCATTCTGGATGAATAAGATCTAGTGAGCCAATCACCGGGACAGAAACATTTACCAGACCAATGGGGGAACCAATCACCAGGACAGAAACGGTCACCAGACCAATGGGGAACCAATCACCGGGACAGAAACAGTCACCAGACCAATGGGTAACCAATCACCAGGACAGAAACATTTACCAGACCAATGGGTAACCAATCACCAGGACAGAAACAGTCACCAGACCAATGGGGAACCAATCACCAGGACAGAAACGGTCACCAGACCAATGGGTAACCAATCACCAGGACAGAAACGGTCACCAGACCAATGGGTAACCAATCACCAGGACAGAAACGGTCACCAGACCAATGGGTAACCAATCACCAGGACAGAAACAGTTACCAGACCAATGGGGAACCAATCACCAGGACAGAAACATTCACCAAACTCAACTTTAACATTGAGTCAATGGGGAACCAAGTGTTAAAAACTGGGCACTTGTTTTAAATCTGTAAACAGCTACATCCAATAGATCGTTTCATCACCATTAGATGTGAATCATCTGGATTGATTTAAAAAAAACATTACACTTAAAATGTTCCCCTCTTTATTAAAAAAAATGTCCCGATTTTCAACTTGTGAAAATTGGTGATGGTTCCAGTCAACTGTATTACCATAGAAACAAATGACAACATGGATTCCATTCCAGATCGTTTGGATATGATATAGCATAGCGCCACTTTGGTATAAGAGATGTGTAAAAATACTTTATAAAAAATATATATATTTTATTTCACCTTTATTTAACCAGGTAGGCTAGTTGAGAACAAGTTCTCATTTGCAACTGCGACCCGGCCCAAGATAAAGCAAAGCAGTTCGACAACATACAACAACACAGAGTTACACATGGGATAAACAAAACATACAGTAGAACAAAATAAAACAAAAAGTCTATATACAGTGAGTGCAAATTAGGATTAAGTTAAGGCAATACACAGGCCATGGTGGCGAAGTAAATTACTAATATAGGAATTAAAACACTGGAATGGTAGATGTGCAGAAGATGAATGTGCAAGTAGAGATAGTGGGGTTGCAAAGGAGCAAGATCAATAAATAAATACAGTATGGGGATGAGGTAGGTGGATAGGCTGTTTACAGATGGGCTATGTACAGGTGCAGTGATCTGTGAGCTAGAAGAAAAACGATAGAAGTCAGTGCTCGACAACTTGGACTGAAATAGGTTCTGGTACTGTTTATATTTAGCTGGAGGAGCTCAACAATATTGTTGAGATAATATTTTATATATTATATAATATTTTATAAAAGAAGAACAGGAGTTAAAGCGATTTTGCCATTTCTTTAATTATCTGTTATTCTTATCGATAACTTTTTTAATAAACATTTTTAGGTATTTTCTTAAAACTGCATTGTTGGTTAAGGGCTTGTAAGGATGCATTTCACTGTAAGGTCTACTACACCTGTTGTATTCAGCATTTCACTGTGAGGTCTACTACACCTGTTGTATTCAGCATTTCACTGTGAGGTCTACTACACCTGTTGTATTCAGCATTTCACTGTGAGGTCTACTACACCTGTTGTATTCAGCATTTCACTGTGAGGTCTACTACACCTGTTGTATTCAGCATTTCACTGTGAGGTCTACCTACACCTGTTGTATTCAGCATTTCACTGTGAGGTCTACTACACCTGTTGTATTCAGCATTTCACTGTGAGGTCTACTACACCTGTTGTATTCAGCATTTCACTGTAAGGTCTACTACACCTGTTGTATTCAGCATTTCACTGTGAGGTCTACCTACACCTGTTGTATTCAGCATTTGACTGTGAGGTCTACTACACCTGTTGTATTCAGCATTTCACTGTAAGGTCTACTACACCTGTTGTATTCAGCATTTCACTGTGAGGTCTACTACACCTGTTGTATTCAGCATTTCACTGTGAGGTCTACTACACCTGTTGTATTCAGCATTTCACTGTGAGGTCTACTACACCTGTTGTATTCAGCATTTCACTGTGAGGTCTACTACACCTGTTGTATTCAGCATTTCACTGTGAGGTCTACTACACCTGTTGTATTCAGCATTTGACTGTGAGGTCTACTACACCTGTTGTATTCAGCATTTCACTGTGAGGTCTTCTACACCTGTTGTATTCAGCATTTCACTGTGAGGTCTACTACACCTGTTGTATTCAGCATTTCACTGTGAGGTCTACTACACCTGTTGTATTCAGCATTTCACTGTGAGGTCTACTACACCTGTTGTATTCAGCATTTCACTGTAAGGTCTACTACACCTGTTGTATTCAGCATTTATTTCACTGTAAGGTTATTTTAATACCTGTTGTATTCAGCATTTATTTCACTGTAAGGTTATTTTAATACCTGTTGTATTCAGCATTTCACTGTGAGGTTATTAATACCTGTTGTATTCGGCGCATGTGACAAATACAATTTGATTTGAGGTCGCGGTATTCAGCGTCTGAGCTCCTGCCCCGAGTCAAGCACTGGCGATAGAAAATATACTTACTTGAATGAACCTTGGGCCGGTTTATGGTTTTGGGATATCGGGCCCTGGAATTGATTGGGTTGGAACGGTTCCGTTCCGTTCCATAGGTTCCCGATTTGCAGTGTAACTTTCCGATGGACCAATCCTGGACAGCCCAGAGACCAGCCATTGGTTATGTCAGCACTCATGGGCGTGATTATTTTTTTGAATAATTAATACAAAGCATCATGGGTTTATTTAGAAGTGGGTTTTATTTAGTCACCATGATTGGAAACAGTCCAAGAGCTCTCTACTATCTCAAACAACTTTTATACTGCGTCGTCCTTAAATTAATACGCCAATGTAAAACAAAAACTTAATTGGTAAATTCTATATTTGGATATAAAACTGTTTCACGTACAACTGTCAGTCCATCAAACCAGAGAAATAAATAATAAACTTGACTTGACTATCTTTGCTTATTTAAACATGACTGTAATATCTTTTCTGATGAAAGTCGACTGTGCAGTCTGCATGCGGGGGGGTAGAGTGAAGGTGTCACAAACCGCCGCTGGTCTAGAGCTTCCGGAAGTTCACATCGTCTTCAACTAAAGAAACAAAACACAGACAGGAAGATAGTTATTCTGACTCTCTACACTAGTAAAAAAAAATTATAAACTCAAAGTGGAAGTGAACCGATACAAGGTAAGAAACGACTTGTTTTGTTTCGCCAAACACCACAGCGCTGCTCGTCTTGTCATATAAACTCACAAATCCCAGTAGTTTTGATGATGATGATGGTAGTAGAAGCCCCGTCTGGAGGACCCATAAAGGGGGAAATGCTTCGAAAAGCGGCGTGAAATCAGAGGAAAACTGGGTGTTCCAACCCGGCCTCCTGCGATGTTTATGTGTCGCTTTACTTTCATAAACTTTCATAAACTTACTCAAATGGTCTCTTTTTTTTCTTCTTTTTTTTAAAATAGGCTACTAATTCCAGCGTTTTATCGAGTCGGGATGGCGTCTCTGGTAGACTTGATTAGTCAGAATGATTTAATAGTACATTTTAATGAGCAGCTTGTCTTCCTGCCCTAAATCCTCCTGAACGCCTCGCTGTGCCATGTAAACTCACGAATGTGAATATCTTCCGCTATGCGAACTGGCATCATGTCTATTTGTTTTTAACGATATGTTTTGCTATGTGACGTTGAGCGTTAAAACTCATGCCGCGTTTAAAACAACTGGGAGGTCAGAACTCGGGAAATATTCGACTTCCCGAATTCAGTACGTTCAAGACAACTGGGAACTCGGAGAAAAACGAGAACCAACTGATTTTAAAATCGTTTTGAATGGTCATCCAACTCGGAATTCCAAGTCGGTAACTCGGGACTCTTTTTTTTTTCTTCTAGAGTTTACGACTTTCCCGACCTTCATTAAAACCTGTTAGGGCTAGGGGGCAGCATTGACACGGCTGGATAAAAAACATACCCGATTTAATCTGGTTACCACTCCTACCCAGTAACTAGAATATGCATATACTTATTACATATGGATAGAAAACACCCTAAATTTTCTAAAACTGTTTGAATGGTGTCTGTGAGTATAACAGAACTCAAATGGCAGGTCAAAACCTGAGAGATTCCTTTACAGGAAGTGGCCTGTCTGACCATTTCTGGAACTTCTTTGCCATCTCTATCATTTACTAAGGATCTCTGCTCTAACGTGACACTTCCCACGTCGTCCATAGGCGCTCAGAGCCCGGGAAAAAAGAGAATGTCGTCATTCCAGCCCCAGGCTGAAACACATTATCGCCTTTCTCAAGTGGCCCATCAAGAGACACTAGCTTATGCGCGTGACCCCGACCGCCCCCGCCTTTGGGATTTTTTCCTCTGTTTGCCGAAAAGGAGATTCCCTGTCGGAATATTATCGCTTTTCTACGAGAAAAATGACGTAAAAATTGATTTTAAACAGCGGTTGACATGCTTCGACGTACGGCAATGGAATACTTTGAATTTTATTGTCAGGAATTGCGCCAAGCGCGACACTTCTTTACTATTTCGGATAGTGTCTGGAACGCATACGAACAAAACGCCGCTATTCGGATATAACGATGGATTATTTTGGACCAAACCAACATTTGTTATTGAAGTAGACGTCCTGGGTGTGCATTCTGACGAAGACAACAAAAGGTAATGACATTTTTATAATAGTAAATATGATTATGGTGAGTGCTAAACTTGCCGGGTGTCTAAATAGCGAGCCCGTGATGCCTGGGCTATGTACTTAGAATATTGCAAAATGTGCTTTCACCAAAAAGCTATTTTAAAATCGGACATATCGAGTGCATAGAGGAGGTCTGTATCTATAATTCTTAAAATAATTGTTATGCTTTTTGTGAACGTTTATCGTGAGTAATTTAGTAAAATGTTAGCGAATTCCCCGTAAGTTTGCGGGGGTATGCTAGTTCTGAACGTCACATGCTAATGTAAAAAGCTGGTTTTTGATATAAATATGAACTTGATTGAACAAAACATGCATGTATTGTATAACATAATGTCCTAGGGTTGTCATCTGATGAAGATCATCAAAGGTGAGTGCTGCATTTAGCTGTCTTCTGGGTTTTGGTGACATTATATGCTGGCTTGAAAAATGGGTGTCTGATTATTTCTGGCTTGGTACTCTGCTGACATAATCTAATGTTTTGCTTTCGTTGTAAAGCCTTTTTGAAATCGGACAGTGTGGTTAGATTAACGAGAGTCTTATCTTTAAATGGCTGTAAAATAGTCATATGTTTGAGAAATTGAAGTAATAGGATTTTGAAGATTTTGAAAATCGCGCCACAGGCTGGCAGTGGATCTTACGTAGGTGGGACGAATTCGTCCCGCCGGTCCCATATTAAGATCACTGATGTCATTGACCTTGTATTTTTCGAGTTCCCAATTGTCTTGAAGGCACCATCAATCCCAGTTGTAAAGATAGACTAGTCACTAGATAGATGGACAGGACTGATACAGCAGGTAGACTAGTCACTAGATAGATGGACACTACTGATACAGCAGGTAGACTAGTCACTAGATAGATGGACACTACTGATACAGCAGGTAGACTAGTCACTAGATAGATGGACACGACTGATACAGCAGGTAGACTAGTCACTAGATAGATGGACAGGACTGATACAGCAGGTAGACTAGTCACTAGATAGATGGACACTACTGATACAGCAGGTAGACTAGTCACTAGATAGATGGACACTACTGATACAGCAGGTAGACTAGTCACTAGATAGATGGACACTACTGATACAGCAGGTAGACTAGTCACTAGATAGATGGACACGACTGATACAGCAGGTAGACTAGTCACTAGATAGATGGACAGTACTGATACAGCAGGTAGACTAGTCACTAGCTAGATGGACACTACTGATACAGCAGGTAGGCTAGTCACTAGATAGATGGACAGGACTGATACAGCAGGTAGACTAGTCACTAGATAGATGGACAGGACTGATACAGCAGGTAGACTAGTCACTAGATAGATGGACAGGACTGATACAGCAGGTAGACTAGTCACTAGATAGATGGACACTACTGATACAGCAGGTAGACTAGTCACTAGATAGATGGACACTACTGATACAGCAGGTAGACTAGTCACTAGATAGATGGACACTACTGATACAGCAGGTAGACTAGTCACTAGATAGATGGACAGTACTGATACAGCAGGTAGACTAGTCACTAGATAGATGGACAGGACTGATACAGCAGGTAGACTAGTCACTAGATAGATGGACACTACTGATACAGCAGGTAGACTAGTCACTAGATAGATGGACACTACTGATACAGCAGGTAGACTAGTCACTAGATAGATGGACACTACTGATACAGCAGGTAGACTAGTCACTAGATAGATGGACACTACTGATACAGCAGGTAGGCTAGTCACTAGATAGATGGACAGGACTGATACAGCAGGTAGACTAGTCACTAGATAGATGGACACTACTGATACAGCAGGTAGACTAGTCACTAGATAGATGGACAGGACTGATACAGCAGGTAGACTAGTCACTAGATAGATGGACACTACTGATACAGCAGGTAGACTAGTCACTAGATAGATGGACAGGACTGATACAGCAGGTAGACTAGTCACTAGATAGATGGACACTACTGATACAGCAGGTAGACTAGTCACTAGATAGATGGACACTACTGATACAGCAGGTAGACTAGTCACTAGATAGATGGACACGACTGATACAGCAGGTAGACTAGTCACTAGATAGATGGACACTACTGATACAGCAGGTAGACTAGTCACTAGATAGATGGACAGGACTGATACAGCAGGTAGACTAGTCACTAGATAGATGGACACTACTGATACAGCAGGTAGACTAGTCACTAGATAGATGGACAGGACTGATACAGCAGGTAGACTAGTCACTAGATAGATGGACACTACTGATACAGCAGGTAGACTAGTCACTAGATAGATGGACACGACTGATACAGCAGGTAGACTAGTCACTAGATAGATGGACAGGACTGATACAGCAGGTAGACTAGTCACTAGATAGATGGACACGACTGATACAGCAGGTAGACTAGTCACTAGATAGATGGACACGACTGATACAGCAGGTAGACTAGTCACTAGATAGATGGACACTACTGATACAGCAGGTAGACTAGTCACTAGATAGATGGACACGACTGATACAGCAGGTAGACTAGTCACTAGATAGATGGACACTACTGATACAGCAGGTAGACTAGTCACTAGATAGATGGACACTACTGATACAGCAGGTAGACTAGTCACTAGATAGATGGACAGGACTGATACAGCAGGTAGACTAGTCACTAGATAGATCAGGACACTACTGATACAGCAGGTAGACTAGTCACTAGATAGATGGACAGGACTGATACAGCAGGTAGACTAGTCACTAGATAGATGGACACTACTGATACAGCAGGTAGACTAGTCACTAGATAGATGGACACGACTGATACAGCAGGTAGACTAGTCACTAGATAGATGGACACTACTGATACAGCAGGTAGACTAGTCACTAGATAGATGGACAGGACTGATACAGCAGGTAGACTAGTCACTAGATAGATGGACAGGACTGATACAGCAGGTAGACTAGTCACTAGATAGATGGACACTACTGATACAGCAGGTAGACTAGTCACTAGATAGATGGACACTACTGATACAGCAGGTAGACTAGTCACTAGATAGATGGACACTACTGATACAGCAGGTAGACTAGTCACTAGATAGATGGACACTACTGATACAGCAGGTAGACTAGTCACTAGATAGATGGACACTACTGATACAGCAGGTAGACTAGTCACTAGATAGATGGACACTACTGATACAGCAGGTAGACTAGTCACTAGATAGATGGACAGGACTGATACAGCAGGTAGACTAGTCACTAGATAGATGGACACTACTGATACAGCAGGTAGACTAGTCACTAGATAGATGGACAGGACTGATACAGCAGGTAGACTAGTCACTAGATAGATGGACACTACTGATACAGCAGGTAGACTAGTCACTAGATAGATGGACAGGACTGATACAGCAGGTAGACTAGTCACTAGATAGATGGACAGGACTGATACAGCAGGTAGACTAGTCACTAGATAGATGGACAGGACTGATACAGCAGGTAGACTAGTCACTAGATAGATGGACACTACTGATACAGCAGGTAGACTAGTCACTAGATAGATGGACACTACTGATACAGCAGGTAGACTAGTCACTAGATAGATGGACAGGACTGATACAGCAGGTAGACTAGTCACTAGATAGATGGACACTACTGATACAGCAGGTAGACTAGTCACTAGATAGATGGACAGGACTGATACAGCAGGTAGACTAGTCACTAGATAGATGGACACTACTGATACAGCAGGTAGACTAGTCACTAGATAGATGGACACTACTGATACAGCAGGTAGACTAGTCACTAGATAGATGGACACTACTGATACAGCAGGTAGACTAGTCACTAGATAGATGGACAGGACTGATACAGCAGGTAGACTAGTCACTAGATAGATGGACACTACTGATACAGCAGGTAGACTAGTCACTAGATAGATGGACACTACTGATACAGCAGGTAGACTAGTCACTAGATAGATGGACACGACTGATACAGCAGGTAGACTAGTCACTAGATAGATGGACACTACTGATACAGCAGGTAGACTAGTCACTAGATAGATGGACACTACTGATACAGCAGGTAGACTAGTCACTAGATAGATGGACAGGACTGATACAGCAGGTAGACTAGTCACTAGATAGATGGACACTACTGATACAGCAGGTAGACTAGTCACTAGATAGATGGACACGACTGATACAGCAGGTAGACTAGTCACTAGATAGATGGACACTACTGATACAGCAGGTAGACTAGTCACTAGATAGATGGACACTACTGATACAGCAGGTAGACTAGTCACTAGATAGATGGACACTACTGATACAGCAGGTAGACTAGTCACTAGATAGATGGACAGGACTGATACAGCAGGTAGACTAGTCACTAGATAGATGGACACTACTGATACAGCAGGTAGACTAGTCACTAGATAGATGGACACTACTGATACAGCAGGTAGACTAGTCACTAGATAGATGGACAGGACTGATACAGCAGGTAGACTAGTCACTAGATAGATGGACACTACTGATACAGCAGGTAGACTAGTCACTAGATAGATGGACACTACTGATACAGCAGGTAGACTAGTCACTAGATAGATGGACAGGACTGATACAGCAGGTAGACTAGTCACTAGATAGATGGACACGACTGATACAGCAGGTAGACTAGTCACTAGATAGATGGACACTACTGATACAGCAGGTAGACTAGTCACTAGATAGATGGACAGGACTGATACAGCAGGTAGACTAGTCACTAGATAGATGGACACTACTGATACAGCAGGTAGACTAGTCACTAGATAGATGGACACTACTGATACAGCAGGTAGACTAGTCACTAGATAGATGGACAGGACTGATACAGCAGGTAGACTAGTCACTAGATAGATGGACACTACTGATACAGCAGGTAGACTAGTCACTAGATAGATGGACACTACTGATACAGCAGGTAGACTAGTCACTAGATAGATGGACAGGACTGATACAGCAGGTAGACTAGTCACTAGATGGATGGACACTACTGATACAGCAGGTAGACTAGTCACTAGATAGATGGACACGACTGATACAGCAGGTAGACTAGTCACTAGATAGATGGACACGACTGATACAGCAGGTAGACTAGTCACTAGATAGATGGACACTACTGATACAGCAGGTAGACTAGTCACTAGATAGATGGACACTACTGATACAGCAGGTAGACTAGTCACTAGATAGATGGACACTACTGATACAGCAGGTAGACTAGTCACTAGATAGATGGACACGACTGATACAGCAGGTAGACTAGTCACTAGATAGATGGACACTACTGATACAGCAGGTAGACTAGTCACTAGATAGATGGACAGGACTGATACAGCAGGTAGACTAGTCACTAGATAGATGGACACTACTGATACAGCAGGTAGACTAGTCACTAGATAGATGGACACGACTGATACAGCAGGTAGACTAGTCACTAGATAGATGGACACTACTGATACAGCAGGTAGACTAGTCACTAGATAGATGGACACTACTGATACAGCAGGTAGACTAGTCACTAGATAGATGGACAGGACTGATACAGCAGGTAGACTAGTCACTAGATAGATGGACACTACTGATACAGCAGGTAGACTAGTCACTAGATAGATGGACACTACTGATACAGCAGGTAGACTAGTCACTAGATAGATGGACACGACTGATACAGCAGGTAGACTAGTCACTAGATAGATGGACACTACTGATACAGCAGGTAGACTAGTCACTAGATAGATGGACACTACTGATACAGCAGGTAGACTAGTCACTAGATAGATGGACAGTACTGATACAGCAGGTAGACTAGTCACTAGATGGATGGACACTACTGATACAGCAGGTAGACTAGTCACTAGATAGATGGACACTACTGATACAGCAGGTAGACTAGTCACTAGATAGATGGACACTACTGATACAGCAGGTAGACTAGTCACTAGATAGATGGACAGGACTGATACAGCAGGTAGACTAGTCACTAGATAGATGGACACCACTGATACAGCAGGTAGACTAGTCACTAGATAGATGGACAGGACTGATACAGCAGGTAGACTAGTCACTAGATAGATGGACACTACTGATACAGCAGGTAGACTAGTCACTAGATAGATGGACACTACTGATACAGCAGGTAGACTAGTCACTAGATAGATGGACACTACTGATACAGCAGGTAGACTAGTCACTAGATAGATGGACACTACTGATACAGCAGGTAGACTAGTCACTAGATAGATGAACAGGACTGATACAGCAGGTAGACTAGTCACTAGATGGATGGACACTACTGATACAGCAGGTAGACTAGTCACTAGATAGATGGACAGGACTGATACAGCAGGTAGACTAGTCACTAGATAGATGGACACTACTGATACAGCAGGTAGACTAGTCACTAGATAGATGGACACTACTGATACAGCAGGTAGACTAGTCACTAGATAGATGGACACTACTGATACAGCAGGTAGACTAGTCACTAGATAGATGGACACTACTGATACAGCAGGTAGACTAGTCACTAGATAGATGGACAGGACTGATACAGCAGGTAGACTAGTCACTAGATAGATGGACACTACTGATACAGCAGGTAGACTAGTCACTAGATAGATGGACACTACTGATACAGCAGGTAGACTAGTCACTAGATGGATGGACACTACTGATACAGCAGGTAGACTAGTCACTAGATAGATGGACAGGACTGATACAGCAGGTAGACTAGTCACTAGATAGATGGACACTACTGATACAGCAGGTAGACTAGTCACTAGATAGATGGACACTACTGATACAGCAGGTAGACTAGTCACTAGATAGATGGACACTACTGATACAGCAGGTAGACTAGTCACTAGATAGATGGACACTACTGATACAGCAGGTAGACTAGTCACTAGATAGATGGACAGGACTGATACAGCAGGTAGACTAGTCACTAGATAGATGGACACTACTGATACAGCAGGTAGACTAGTCACTAGATAGATGGACAGGACTGATACAGCAGGTAGACTAGTCACTAGATAGATGGACACTACTGATACAGCAGGTAGACTAGTCACTAGATAGATGGACAGGACTGATACAGCAGGTAGACTAGTCACTAGATAGATGGACACTACTGATACAGCAGGTAGACTAGTCACTAGATAGATGGACACTACTGATACAGCAGGTAGACTAGTCACTAGATAGATGGACACGACTGATACAGCAGGTAGACTAGTCACTAGATAGATGAACACTACTGATACAGCAGGTAGACTAGTCACTAGATAGATGGACACTACTGATACAGCAGGTAGACTAGTCACTAGATAGATGGACAGGACTGATACAGCAGGTAGACTAGTCACTAGATGGATGGACACTACTGATACAGCAGGTAGACTAGTCACTAGATAGATGGACACTACTGATACAGCAGGTAGACTAGTCACTAGATAGATGGACACTACTGATACAGCAGGTAGACTAGTCACTAGATAGATGGACAGGACTGATACAGCAGGTAGACTAGTCACTAGATAGATGGACACTACTGATACAGCAGGTAGACTAGTCACTAGATAGATGGACAGGACTGATACAGCAGGTAGACTAGTCACTAGATAGATGGACACTACTGATACAGCAGGTAGACTAGTCACTAGATAGATGGACACTACTGATACAGCAGGTAGACTAGTCACTAGATAGATGGACACTACTGATACAGCAGGTAGACTAGTCACTAGATAGATGGACAGTACTGATACAGCAGGTAGACTAGTCACTAGATAGATGGACACGACTGATACAGCAGGTAGACTAGTCACTAGATGGATGGACACTACTGATACAGCAGGTAGACTAGTCACTAGATAGATGGACACGACTGATACAGCAGGTAGACTAGTCACTAGATAGATGGACACTACTGATACAGCAGGTAGACTAGTCACTAGATAGATGGACACTACTGATACAGCAGGTAGACTAGTCACTAGATAGATGGACACTACTGATACAGCAGGTAGACTAGTCACTAGATAGATGGACAGTACTGATACAGCAGGTAGACTAGTCACTAGATAGATGGACAGGACTGATACAGCAGGTAGACTAGTCACTAGATAGATGGACACTACTGATACAGCAGGTAGACTAGTCACTAGATAGATGGACACTACTGATACAGCAGGTAGACTAGTCACTAGATAGATGGACACGACTGATACAGCAGGTAGACTAGTCACTAGATGGATGGACACTACTGATACAGCAGGTAGACTAGTCACTAGATAGATGGACACTACTGATACAGCAGGTAGACTAGTCACTAGATAGATGGACACGACTGATACAGCAGGTAGACTAGTCACTAGATAGATGGACACTACTGATACAGCAGGTAGACTAGTCACTAGATAGATGGACACTACTGATACAGCAGGTAGACTAGTCACTAGATAGATGGACACTACTGATACAGCAGGTAGACTAGTCACTAGATAGATGGACACTACTGATACAGCAGGTAGACTAGTCACTAGATAGATGGACAGGACTGATACAGCAGGTAGACTAGTCACTAGATAGATGGACACTACTGATACAGCAGGTAGACTAGTCACTAGATAGATGGACACTACTGATACAGCAGGTAGACTAGTCACTAGATAGATGGACAGGACTGATACAGCAGGTAGACTAGTCACTAGATAGATGGACACTACTGATACAGCAGGTAGACTAGTCACTAGATAGATGGACAGGACTGATACAGCAGGTAGACTAGTCACTAGATAGATGGACACTACTGATACAGCAGGTAGACTAGTCACTAGATAGATGGACACTACTGATACAGCAGGTAGACTAGTCACTAGATAGATGGACACTACTGATACAGCAGGTAGACTAGTCACTAGATAGATGGACACTACTGATACAGCAGGTAGACTAGTCACTAGATAGATGGACACTACTGATACAGCAGGTAGACTAGTCACTAGATAGATGGACAGGACTGATACAGCAGGTAGACTAGTCACTAGATAGATGGACACTACTGATACAGCAGGTAGACTAGTCACTAGATAGATGGACAGGACTGATACAGCAGGTAGACTAGTCACTAGATAGATGGACACTACTGATACAGCAGGTAGACTAGTCACTAGATAGATGGACAGGACTGATACAGCAGGTAGACTAGTCACTAGATAGATGGACACTACTGATACAGCAGGTAGACTAGTCACTAGATAGATGGACACTACTGATACAGCAGGTAGACTAGTCACTAGATAGATGGACAGGACTGATACAGCAGGTAGACTAGTCACTAGATAGATGGACACTACTGATACAGCAGGTAGACTAGTCACTAGATAGATGGACACTACTGATACAGCAGGTAGACTAGTCACTAGATAGATGAACACTACTGATACAGCAGGTAGACTAGTCACTAGATAGATGAACACTACTGATACAGCAGGTAGACTAGTCACTAGATAGATGGACAGGACTGATACAGCAGGTAGACTAGTCACTAGATGGATGGACACTACTGATACAGCAGGTAGACTAGTCACTAGATAGATGGACACTACTGATACAGCAGGTAGACTAGTCACTAGATGGATGGACACTACTGATACAGCAGGTAGACTAGTCACTAGATAGATGGACACTACTGATACAGCAGGTAGACTAGTCACTAGATAGATGGACACGACTGATACAGCAGGTAGACTAGTCACTAGATAGATGGACACTACTGATACAGCAGGTAGACTAGTCACTAGATAGATGGACACGACTGATACAGCAGGTAGACTAGTCACTAGATAGATGGACACTACTGATACAGCAGGTAGACTAGTCACTAGATAGATGGACACTACTGATACAGCAGGTAGACTAGTCACTAGATAGATGGACACGACTGATACAGCAGGTAGACTATTCACTAGATAGATGGACACTACTGATACAGCAGGTAGACTAGTCACTAGATAGATGGACACGACTGATACAGCAGGTAGACTAGTCACTAGATGGATGGACACGACTGATACAGCAGGTAGACTAGTCACTAGATAGATGGACACTACTGATACAGCAGGTAGACTAGTCACTAGATAGATGGACACTACTGATACAGCAGGTAGACTAGTCACTAGATAGATGGACACTACTGATACAGCAGGTAGACTAGTCACTAGATAGATGGACAGGACTGATACAGCAGGTAGACTAGTCACTAGATAGATGGACAGGACTGATACAGCAGGTAGACTAGTCACTAGATAGATGGACACTACTGATACAGCAGGTAGACTAGTCACTAGATAGACCACAACAACACACCACAACAACAACACACCACAACAACAACACACCACAACAACAACAACACACCACAACAACACGACACACCACAACAACACGACACACCACAACAACACGACACACCACAACAACACGACACAACACGACACACCACAACAACACCACAACAACACAACACACCACAACAACACACCACAACAACACAACACACCACAACAACACAACACACCACAACAACACAACACACCACAACAACACAACACAACACACCACAACAACACACCACACACCACAACAACACACCACAACAACAACACAACAACACAACACAACAACACACCACAACACACCACAACACACCACAACAACACACCACAACAACACACCACAACAACACAACACACCACAACACAACACACCACAACACACCACAACAACAACACACCACAACAACACACCACAACAACACAACACAACACACCACAACAACACAACACACCACAACAACACAACACACCACAACAACACAACACACCACAACAACACAACACACCACAACAACACAACACACCACAACAACACAACACACCACAACAACACAACACACCACAACAACACAACACACCACAACAACAACAACACACCACAACAACAACACACCACAACAACAACACACCACAACAACAACACACCACAACAACAACACACCACAACAACAACACACTACAACAACACACCACAACAACAACACACCACAACAACAACACACCACAACAACAACACACCACAACAACAACACACCACAACAACAACACACCACAACAACAACACACCACAACAACACACCACAACAACACACACCAAGTTGGACTATATTTTACCCTCCTCCCTCTCTCTCCCCCTCATCTCTCTCTCTCCCCCTCATCTCTCTCTCTCACCCTCCTTCCTCTCTCCCCCCCTCTCACCCTCCTCCCTCTCTCTCCCTCCTCCCTCTCTTCAGAGGGCTGAGTAAGTTATTAAAGACTGCTCTTAATTTGGCTGTAAACGTCTCTCTCTGTGTGTGTGTGTGTGTGTGTGTGACAGAGAGTCTGAGGAGTGCAGTTTGAAAAGGTTTAATATGAGTCT
>NW_025550718.1:47500-70000 GCF_905237065.1 Salmo salar
GTCGCTGAGTGACCAATCACTCTTGAGTTTCATTTCTCCTCCGAGTCTCATTCCAACTCTTCTAAGGAACTCTCCTTCCCTTCTGGTTGCAGAGTGTGTGTGTGTGGTTGTAGAGTGTGTGTGTGTGGTTGTAGGTGTGAGTGTGTGTGTGTGGTTGTAGTGTGTGTGTGGTTGCGAGTGTGTGTGTGTGTGTGTGTGTGTGTGTGTGTGTGTGTGTGTGTGTGGTTGTAGAGTGGAGTCAGGTGTGTTAGCTGGGGCAGAACTACGACCCCAATCAGGCCCTCGAGGACTGGAGTTGTCCAGGCCTGTTGTAGTGTGTGTGGTTGTAGTGTGTGTGTGGTTGTAGTGTGTGTGTGGTTGTAGTGTGTGTGTGGTTGTAGTGTGTGTGTGGTTGTAGTGTGTGTGTGGTTGTAGAGTGTGTGGTTGTAGAGTGTGTGTGAAGAGAGAAGAGAGGGAAGAGAAGGGATGTGATCAATCAATCAAATGTATTTATAAATCCTTCTTACATCAGCAGATGTTAAAGTGCTGTACAGAAACCCAGCCTAAAACCCCAAACAGCAAGCAATGCAGGTGTAGAAGCACGGTGGCTAGCAAAAACTCCCTAGAAAGGCCAGAACCTAGGAAGAAACCTAGAGAGGAACCAGGCTCTGAGGGGTGGAGATTAGAAACCTAGAGAGGAACCAGGCTCTGAGGGGTGGACCAGTCCTCTTCTGGCTGTGCTGGGTGGAGATTAGAAACCTAGAGAGGAACCAGGCTCTGAGGGGTGGAGATTAGAAACCTAGAGAGGAACCAGGCTATGAGGGGTGGAGATTAGAAACCTAGAGAGGAACCAGGCTCTGAGGGCACCCCGGGTGGAGATTAGAAACCTAGAGAGGAACCAGGCTCTGAGGGGTGGACCAGTCCTCTTCTGGCTGTGCCGGGTGGAGATTAGAAACCTAGAGAGGAACCAGGCTCTGAGGGGTGGACCACTCCTCTTCTGGCTGTGCCGGGTGGAGATTAGAAACCTAGAGAGGAACCAGGCTCTGAGAGGTGGACCAGTCCTCTTCTGGCTGTGCTGGGTGGAGATTAGAAACCTAGAGAGGAACCAGGCTCTGAGGGGTGGAGATTAGAAACCTAGAGAGGAACCAGGCTCTGAGTGGTGGACCAGTCCTCTTCTGGCTGTGCTGGGTGGAGATTAGAAACCTAGAGAGGAACCAGGCTATGAGGGGTGGGCCAGTCCTCTTCTGGCTGTGCTGGGTAGAGATTAGAAACCTAGAGAGGAACCAGGCTATGAGGGGTGGAGATTAGAAACCTAGAGAGGAACCAGGCTCTGAGGGGTGGAGTTTAGAAACCTAGAGAGGAACCAGGCTCTGAGAGGTGGACCAGTCCTCTTCTGGCTGTGCTGGGTGGAGATTAGAAACCTAGAGAGGAACCAGGCTCTGAGGGGTGGAGATTAGAAACCTAGAGAGGAACCAGGCTATGAGGGGTGGAGATTATAACAATACATGACCAAGATGATTGGTCCTCAGGGATCCACCCAGCCATTAACAGTCTATGGGAATGCTGCAAAGGAGAGGAGAGGAGAGAGATCTTCTCAGTTGATTCTAAGGACACACTTTTTAGGGTTCCTTTGGTTCCTCTGTAGGGTTCCCTTGGTCACACACACACACACACACACACACACACACACACACACACACACACACACACACAGCACCTCGACACCTTATTGTCCTATACCACCAGAATATTCTATTATGTAAAATATTGTTTGGTTTGTGCATAATGCGTTTTGACACATTAAATTCCCTTTCGTATGGATGAAGGGCTGTGGATGTGGTCATTTTATACACACACAGATAGTGGCCCAATTACGAGCTCCGTTGTGTCGTTGCAACGTGGAGAGAGAGAGAGAGAGAGAGGTGTGTGTGTGTGTGTGTGTGTGTGTGTGTGTGTGTGTGTGTGTGTGTGTGTGTGTGTGTGTGTGTGTGTGTGTGTGTGTGTGTGTGTGTGTGTGTGTGTGTGTGTGTGTGTGTGTGTGTGTGTGTGTGTGTGTGTGTGTCGGTGAGCACCAGCATAGGAGGGAGAGGAGAAAAGACAGCTCTACGACGTGCTCTTTTGGAAACAGAACGGAGTGCTGTGCTGCCTCTCTCTTTTTCCTCCGTTATCTCTCTCTCGCTCTCTCTCTCTCTCTCCCCCTCGTCTTCTCCTCCTCCTCTTCAAGCCTCCCTTCCTCAGTTGTAACCGTGCGGTTGCCAAGAGAGCTGTAGTACAGTAGCGACTGTAACTAGGTACGAGCTCCGGGACATTTCTCCCGGTCTCAAGAGCCTGAATGTCGACCAGCGGCTCCAGCTCCTCATCACGGAAGGACTTCGATGTGAAGCAAATCCTCCGAAGCCGATGGAGGTGGTTCGGTCACCCGGCTGTTCCCCCGCCAGGAGACTTCTTTACCGGGAGAGGAGCGGGGGCCAGCCCCGGAGAGTACCACAGCCCCTCTGTTAGTGGCTGTTCTACCGGTAACGGAATCGTTAACGGCGCCGGTACAGGAAATAACTGCTTAGTAGCAGTTGGAACTAGTGGTAACGGCAGTTGTAGTGGAAATAATTCATGCAACGCCAACAACAGAAAGTTTATGGATAATTCTGTTGGGAGTCCCACTGATAACCTCCCGGTAACACCGTTTGTAGCCGCGGCAGCTGAACATTCCTCTTGTCCGCGGTCATTCAACCAACCGGAGTGGGTCGACCCGTTGTCTTTCTCTCACTCTCGGCCGGTAACAGACACAGAGCGCCCCGGGGAGGGCTCATCGCTTCTCCAACCGCCGGTACCGGAGGCGGGTGTTCCCGCGGCTGAAGAGGAGACGGGACTGACGGGAGCCGAGAGTAATAACAACCACGACGACAATGCCTCCAGCTCCTGCAGGTATGAGGAGAATGAGACGAGTTTAGCCTAATGTCTCCTCTCGGTGCTTTAACATGGACCTATGTTTCAGTGTACGTTTATAGCGTTAAACTTTCTGTTAGCTCGACTACTTTCTGTTAGCTAGCCCCCTTTCTGTTAGCTAGCCCCCTTTCTGTTAGCTAGCCCCCTTTCTGTTAGCTAGCCCCCTTTCTGTTAGCTAGGCTACTTTCTGTTAGCTAGGCTACTTTCTGTTAGCTAGGCTACTTTCTGTTAGCTAGGCTACTTTCTGTTAGCTAGCCTCCTTTCTGTTAGCTACGCTCCTTTCTGTTAGCTAGGCTACTTTCTGTTAGCTAGCCCACTTTTTGTACGAAGTAAAATTCTCTATAGATTTTTACTGAATGGTCAACTTTATATAGCAGCGTTCAACATATGATGCTCGCTGTAGGCCTACTACCCTATATAGGACGCTCGCTGTAGGCCTACTACCCTATATAGGACGCTCGCTGTAGGCCTACTACCCTATATAGGATGCTCGCTGTAGGCCTACTACCCTATATAGGACGCTCGCTGTAGGTCTACTACCCTATATAGGATGCTCGCTGTAGGCCTACTACCCTATATAGGATGCTTGCTGTAGGCCTACTACCCTATATAGGATGCTCGCTGTAGGCCTACTAACCTATATAGGATGCTCGCTGTAGGCCTACTACCCTATATAGGATGCTCGCTGTAGGTCTACTACCCTATATAGGATGCTCGCTGTAGGCCTACTACCCTATATAGGATGCTCGCTGTAGGCCTACTACCCTATATAGGACGCCGCTGTAGGCCTACTACCGTAATATAGGACGCTCGCTGTAGTCCTACTACCCTATATAGGACGCTCGCTGTAGGCCTACTACCCTATATAGGACGCTCGCTGTAGGTCTACTACCCTATATAGCACGCTCGCTGTAGGCCTACTACCGTAATATAGGACGCTCGCTGTAGGCCTACTACCCTATAGGGACGCTCGCTGTAGGCCTACTACCCTATATAGGACGCTCGCTGTAGGTCTACTACCCTATATAGCACGCTCGCTGTAGGCCTACTGCCCTATATAGGACGCTCGCTGTAGGCCTACTGCCCTATATAGGACGCTCGCTGTCGGCCTACTACCCTATATAGGACGCTCGCTGTAGGCCTACTGCCCTATATAGGACGCTCGCTGTCGGCCTACTACCCTATATAGGACGCTCGCTGTAGGCCTACTACCCTATATAGGATGCTCGCTGTAGGCCTACTACCCTATATAGGATGCTCGCTGTAAGCCTACTACCCTATATAGGACGCTCGCTGTAGGCCTACTACCCTATATAGGACGCTCGCTGTAGGCCTACTACCCTATATAGGATGCTCGCTGTAGGCTTACTACCCTATATAGGATGCTCGCTGTAGGCCTACTACCCTATATAGGATGCTCGCTGTAGGCCTACTACCCTATATAGGATACTTGCTGTAGGCCTACTACCCTATATAGGACGCTCGCTGTAGGCCTACTACCCTATATAGGACGCTCGCTGTAGGCCTACTGCCCTATATAGGACGCTCGCTGTAGGCCTACTACCCTATATAGGATGCTCGCTGTAGGCCTACTACCCTATATAGGATGCTCGCTGTAAGTCTACTACCCTATATAGGACGCTCGCTGTAGGCCTACTACCCTATATAGGACGCTCGCTGTAGGTCTACTACCCTATATAGGACGCTCGCTGTAGGCCTACTGCCCTATATAGGACGCTCGCTGTAGTCCAACTGCCCTATATAGGACGCTCGCTGTCGGCCTACTACCCTATATAGGACGCTCGCTGTAAGCCTACTACCCTATATAGGACGCTCGCTGTAGGCCTACTACCCTATATAGGACGCTCGCTGTAGGCCTACTACCCTATATAGGATGCTCGCTGTAGGCTTACTACCCTATATAGGATGCTCGCTGTAGGCCTACTACCCTATATAGGATGCTCGCTGTAGGCCTACTACCCTATATAGGACGCTCGCTGTAGGCCTACTACCCTATATAGGACGCTCGCTGTAGGCCTACTACCCTATATAGGATGCTCGCTGTAGGCTTACTACCCTATATAGGATGCTCGCTGTAGGCCTACTACCCTATATAGGATGCTCGCTGTAGGCCTACTACCCTATACAGGACGCTCGCTGTAGGTCTACTACCCTATACAGGACGCTCGCTGTAGGCCTACTACCCTATATAGACGGGCAGTCGGAGATATCAACCCAGTTAGATGGGCAGTCGGAGATATCAACCCAGTTAGACGGGCAGTCGGAGATATCAACCCAGTTAGATGGACAGTCGGAGATATTAACCCAGTTAGATGGGCAGTCGGAGATATTAACCCAGTCGGAGATATTAACCCAGTTAGACGGGCAGTCGGAGATATTAACCCAGTTAGACGGGCAGTCGGAGATATTAACCCAGTTAGACGGGCAGTCGGAGATATCAACCCAGTTAGACGGGCAGTCGGAGATATCAACCCAGTTAGACGGGCAGTCAGAGATATTAACCCAGTTAGACGGGCAGTCGGAGATATTAACCCAGTTAGACGGGCAGTCGGAGATATTAACCCAGTTAGACGGGCAGTCGGAGATATTAACCCAGTCGGAGATATTAACCCAGTTAGATGGACAGTCGGAGATATTAACCCAGTTAGATGGACAGTCAACCTAGCCTAGCTTTTAGCTAGCTACAGTGGTATCTTCAACCAAGCCTAGCTTTTAGCTAGCTACAGTGGTATCTTCAACCTAGCCTAGCTTTTAGCTAGCTACAGTGGTATCTTCAACCAAGCCTAGCTTTTAGCTAGCTACAGTGGTATCTTCTACCTAGCCTAGCTTTTAGCTAGCTACAGTGGTATCTTCTACCTAGCCTAGCTTTTAGCTAGCTACAGTGGTATCTTCTACCTAGCCTAGCTTTTAGCTAGCTTACAGTGGTATCTTCAACCTAGCCTAGCTTTTAGCTAGCTACAGTGGTATCTTCAACCTAGCCTAGCTTTTAGCTAGCTACTGTGGTATCTTCAACCTAGCCTAGCTTTTAGCTAGCTACAGTGGTATCTTCAACCTAGCCTAGCTTTTAGCTAGCTACAGTGGCATCTTCAACCAAGCCTAGCTTTTAGCTAGCTACAGTGGTATCTTCTACCTAGCCTAGCTTTTAGCTAGCTACAGTGGTATCTTCTACATAGCCTAGCTTTTAGCTAGCTACAGTGGTATCTTCTACCTAACCTAGCTTTTAGCTAGCTACAGTGGTATCTTCAACCTAGCCTAGCTTTCAGCTGGCAGCTCCGCAGTGCAAGCTAGTTTGACTTTCTATAAAGTTTGAGAAACAAGTTGAAGATAAAGTTATGTTTTGTTTAGTTACATGTTTTATTGTCACCGGAAACCATATATTTATCCTGTCTTGAATGACAAGGTCACATTTTTGCAATCTCTCAAAATAAATGCAATAATCTTGCGTTACAAACACTTACAACAATGGATTCTAGTCAATTGTAGTTAATTACCAAGTTGTTTTGTGCTAAACTATATAGAACATTGGCCTGTTGGAAACTACAACTCCCTACTACAATGTTACACTTCAGGCTTGATCTGATTTCTCTACAGAAACTGCAAATCAAAGCTCAGAGAAAATAAATAACGAAATGGAATTCAAATAATTTAACCAACGTTGGTCAATTGGTTGTTTAAAAAATATAAAATAACAGACATTTCGGTTAATCGTTCAGCACTAATTTGAGGGTATTTTTTTAATCCATATTGGGTGAACCGTTTCGAAATTACAGCACTTTTTGTACATTGTCCCCCCCCATTTTAGGGGAGCAAAAGTATTGTGACAAATTCAATTAAGTATTTGGTCACACAATGACTACATGTGACTTTACAATTTGTTGGATACATTTGCTGTTAGTTTTGGTTGTGTTTCATATTATTTTGTGCCCAATAGAAATGAATGGTTAAATAATGTATAGTGTCATTATGGAGTCAATTTTATTGTAAATAAGAATAGAATATGTTTCTACGTTCATGTGAATGACACAATGATTACGGATAATCTTGAATGAATCATTAAGTAATGTGTGCGAAAGTTAGTCATAAATATCATACCCCCAAAATGCTAACCCTCCCCTGTTATTGTAATGGTGAGAGATTAGCATGTCTTGGGGTATATGCTATAAAATGCTAACCCCTCCCTGTTATTATAATGGTGAGAGGTTAGCATGTCTTGGGGTATGATATAAAATGCTAACCTGCAGTTATTGTAATGCTGAGAGGTTAGCATGTCTTGGGGGTATGATATAAAATGCTAACCTCCCCTGTTATTGTAATGGTGAGAGGTTAGCATGTCTTGGGGTACGATATAAAATGCTAACCCCTCCCTGTTATTGTAATGTTGAGAGGTTAGCATGTCTTGGGGTATGCTATAAAATGCTAACCCCTCCCTGTTATTGTAATGGTGAGAGGTTAGCATGTCTTGGGGGTATGATATAAAATGCTAACCCCTCCCTGTTATTGTAATGTTGAGAGGTTAGCATGTCTTGGGGGTATGATATAAAATGCTAACCCCTCCCTGTTATTGTAATGGTGAGAGGTTAGCGTGTCTTGAGGGTATGACATTTGTGCGTCTGTAACTTTCTCACTCATCATCATTCATGATTCATTCAGGGTTATCCAACCCAGCAGCTTTGGAGTTCTTGACACTCAAACCGGTGTAACCGGCACCTACTACCAAACCCCGTTCTAAGGCAGTTAAATCTTTAGTCTTACCCATTCACCCTCTGAATGACACACACACACAATCCATGTCTCAATTATCTCAAGGCTGAAAAATCCTTCTTTAACTTGTCTCCTCCTCTTCATCTACACTGATTGAAGTGGATTTAACAGAGTTTTTCACCTGGATTCACCTGGTCAGACTGTGTCATGGAAAGAGCAGGTGTTCTTAATGTTTTGTATTCTCAGTGTATTCAGTCCTTCAGACAGTACTCACACCCCTTGTCTTAATGTTTTGTATTCTCATTGTATTCCGTCCTTCAGACAGTACTCACACCCCTTGTCTTAATGTTTTGTATTCTCAGTGTATTCAGTCCTTCAGACAGTACTCACACCCCTTGTCTTAATGTTTTGTATTCTCAGTGTATTCAGTCCTTCAGACAGTACTCACACCCCTTGTCTTAATGTTTTGTATTCTCAGTGTATATAGTCCTTCAGACAGTACTCACACCCCTTGTCATTCACCACATTTTAGTTGTTTACAGCCTGAGTTTAAAATGGATGACATTTAGGTGTTGTGTCACTGATCTACACACAATACCCCACAAGGTCAAAGTGTTTTAAAACCTTTTTTTAAATGAATAAAAATGTTTAAAACTGTAATGTCTTGAGTCAATATGTATTCAACCCCTTTGTAATGGCAAGCTTAAATAAGTCGCTCTGGATAAGAGCGTCTGCTAAATGACGTAAATGTAAGTTCAGAATAAGTTGCATGGACTCATTCCATGTTCACACATATACAATTATCTGTAAGGTCCGTCAATTGAATAGTGAATTGCAAGCACAGATTCAACCACAAAGACCAGGGAGGTTTTTCAATGCCTTGCAAAGAAGGATATTGATTGGTAGATATGGGGGGGAGAAATGACATTGACTATCCCTTTGAGCATGGTAAAGTTATTCATTACACTTTGGATGGTGTATCAATACACCCAGTCAGTACAAAGATACAAGCGTCCTTCCTAACTCGGTTGCCGGAGAGGAAGGAAACCGCTCAGGGATTTCACCATGAGGCCAATGGTGACTTTAAAACAGTTACAGAGTTTAATGGCTGTGATAGGAGAGAACTGAGGATGGATCAACAACATTGTAGTTACTCCACAATACTAACCTAAATGACAAAGGTGCTTCTACAAAGTATTGACTCAAGGGTGCAAATACTTATGTAAATGAGACATAATGAGTCATTATGGGGTATTGTGTGTCGATGGGTGAGAAAAAAAATCTCAATTGAATCCATTTTAAATTCAGGCTGGTTCAACAAAATGTGGAACAAGTCAATGGGTGTGAATACTGTCTGAATCTGTGAATGGATATCCAGTCTTATGGAGGAGTCTTCTAAAGGAATGGACTCTGAATCTGTTAATCTGTCTCGCTGTCTCTCTGTCTCTCCATCTCTCTCTCTCTCTCTTTGTCTCTCTCTGTCTGTCTCTCTCGCCATCTCTCCTCTCTCCCTCTCTCCCTCTCTTTCTGTCTGTCTGTCTCTCTGTCTCTCTCCTCTCTCTCTCTGTCTCTCTCTCTCTCTGTCTCTCTCTGTCTCTCTCGCTGTCTCTCTCCTCTCTTTCTCTCTCTCGCCATGTCTCTCTCTCTCTCTCTCTCTCGCTCCATCTCTCCATCTCTCTCTCGTAAATTTAAAGGCTGCTTTGGGAGCCATGATGGAGCTAAAGACTTGTTAAAAACACACACACACACACACACACACACACACACACACACACACACACACAGAGACACAGACTTATTCACTGACAATGACTCACCCACAGATGGACAGACTAGCCAAGATGCGTTTTGTCTTCCAAACTGCCACTACTGAATATAGTGTCAAAGCCATTCTGGCTCAGTGCTCTGCTCAGTTTCCCTTTTGTTAGTAAAGATATGGAGAAACTGGGAGCCATTTTTGGGGGGGGGGGTGAGGGGGATGGGGCAGACTAAAGTGCAGTGTGTGTGTCGTCCTATGATCTTGGTTTCCATAGACTGACAAATTAAAACACTATCTTGAAAGTGATGGTGTGTACTTCTTGTCTTTCTCTCGCAGGTTAAATAAAGGCGATAAAATTATTACAAAGTGTGTGTGTGTGTGTGTGTGTGTGTGTGTGTGTGTGTGTGTGTGTGTAGGACTTCCAACAGCAGTGCGACGCTGTCCTCATGCGTGTCGATGGAACCGTGCGTGTCCTCCGACGAGTGTGTGTACACGGCTCACACACACGCAGACCTGATCTCCAGCAAGATGGAGACCTACCTCCGGACCAAGCAGCTGTGTGACGTCACTCTGGTGTCAGGGGACAGGAGGATACCTGCTCACAGGTAACACACACACACGCAGGAGCGCGCACACACACACACACACATACATACACACACACACACACGCAGGAGCGCGCACACACACACACATACATAACACACACACACACACACACATACATACAACAACGCAGGAGCGCACATACACACACACACACACACACACACACACATACATACACACACACACACATGCAGGAGCGCACACACACACACAGACACACAGACACACAGACAGAGAGACAGAGAGAGAGACACACACACATATACAGTCGGAAGTTTACATCCACTTAGGTTGGAGTCATTTAAAACTTGTTTTTCAACCACTCCACAAATTTCTTGTTAACAAACTATAGTTTTGGCAAGTCGGTTAGGACATCTACTTTGTGCATGACACAAGTCATTTTTCCAACAATTGTTTACAGACAGAGTATTTCACTTATAATTCACTGTATCACAATTCCAGTGGGTCAGAAGTTTACATACACTAAGTTGACTGTGCCTTTAAACAGCTTGGAAAATTCCAGAAAATGATGTCATGGCTTTAGAAGCTTCTGATAGGCTAATTGACATCATTTGAGTCAATTGGAGGTGTACCTGTGGATGTATTTCAAGGTCTGCCAAAAGATATCAGCCAAGACCTCAGAAAACAAATTGTAGACCTCCACAAGTCTGGTTCATCCTTGGGAGCAATTTCCAAACGCCTGAAGGTTCCACGTTCATCTGTACAAACAATAGCACGCAAGTATAAACACCATGGGACCACGCAGCCGTCATACAGCTCAGGAAGGAGACGCGTTCTGTCTCCTAGAGATGAACGTACATTGGTGTAAAAAGTGCAAATCAATCCCAGAACAACAGCAAAGGACCTTGTGAAGATGCTGGAGGAAACGGGTACAAAAGTATCTATATCCACAGTAAAATGAGTCCTATATCGACATAACCTGAAAGGCCGCTCAGCAAGGAAGAAGCCACTGCTCCAAAACCGCCATAAAAAAGCCAGACTACGGTTTGCAACTGCACATGGGGACAAAGATTGTACTTGTTGGAGAAATGTCCTCTGGTGTGATGAAACAAAAATAGAACTGTTTGGCCATAATGACCATCGTTATGTTTGGAGGAAAAAGGGGGAGGCTTGCAAGCCGAGGAACACCATCCCAACCGTGAAGCACGGGGGTGGCAGCATCATGTTGTGGGGGTGCTTTGCTGCAGGAGGGACTCGTGCACTTCACAAAATAGATGGCATCATGAGGAGGGAAAATTATGTCGATATATTGAAGCAGCATCTCAAGACATCAGTCAGGAAGTTAAAGCTTGGTTGCAAATGGGTCTTCCAAATGGACAATGACCCCAAGCATACTTCCAAAGTTCTGGCAAAATGGCTTAAGGACAACAAAGTCAAGGTATTGGAGTGGCCATCACAAAGCCCTGACCTCAATCACATGGAAAATTTGAGGGCAGAACTGAAAAAGTGTGTGCGAGGCAAGGAGGCCTACAAACCTGACTCAGTTACACCAGCTCTGTCACAGGAGGAGTGGGCCAAAATTCACCGAACTTATTGTGGGAAGCTTGTGGAAGGCTACCTGAAACGTTTGACCCAAGTTAAACAATTTAAAGGCAAAGCTACCAAACACTAATTGAGTTTATATGTGAACTTCTGACCCACTGGGAATGTGATGAAAGAAAATAAAAGCTGAAATAAATCATTCTCTCTACTATTATTCTGACATTTCACATTCTTAAAATAAAGTGGCGATCCTAACTGACCTAAGACAGGGAATTTTTAATAGGATTAAATGGCAGGAATTGTGAAAAACTGAGTTTTAAATGTATTTGGCTAAGGTGTATGTAAACTTCTGACAAACTGCGCACACACACACACACACACACACACACACACACACACACACACACGTATAAATATATAATTATTAATATAATCTAACACACAGCTTTATCATCTTCTTCTTGATCTCTATTTTTAACTATTCACATTTATTCCACATCTGACTTCCCCCTCTTTACCTCCTGAGAAACCAGTAGCCCCTGTTTTGATTTTGTACTTCGGGAAAGTACTCAGCCCCCCCCCCCTTTGACTGTTTCCACAATATATTTAACTTTTTTTTTAATGTTACATAAATCTATTCGAAAATAGATTAAATTAATACAGAGCCTCATCAGTCTACACACAGTACCCCATAATGACAAAGCGAAAACAGGTTTTAAAGATTTTTTTTGTGTGCAAATGTATTAAAAATGAAAAACAGAAATACCTTATTTACGTAAGTATTCAGACCGTTTGCTATGAGACTCGACATTGAGCTCAGGTGCATCCTGTTTCCATTGATCATCCTTAAGATGTTTGTACAACTTGATTGGAGTCCACCTGTGGTAATTTCAACTGATTGGACATGATTTGCAAAGGAACACACCTGTCTATACAAGGTCCCACAGTTGACCAGTGAATGTCAGAGCAAAAACCAAGACATGAGGTCGAAGGAATTGTCCGTAGAGCTTCGACACAGGATTGTGTCGAGGCCCAGATCTGGGGAAGGGTACCAAAACATTTCTGCAGCATTGAAGGTCCCCAAGAACACAGTGGCCTCCATCGTTCTTAAATGGAAGAAGTTTGGAACCACCAAGACTCTTCCTAGAGCTGGCCGCCCGGCCAAACTGACCAATCGGGTGAGAAGGGCCTTGGTCAGGGAGGTGACCAAGAACCTGATGGTCACTCTGACAGAGCTCCAGAGTTCCTCTGTGGAGATGGGAGAACCTTCCAGAAGGACAACCATCTCTGCAGCACTCCACCAATCAGGCCAGACGGAAGCCACTCCTCAGTAAAAGGCACATGACAGCCCGCTAGGAGTTTGCCAAAAGGCACCTAAAGACTCTCAGACCATGATAAACAAGATTCTCTGGTCTGATGAAACCTAGTGTCGTGTCTTTGGCTATGCCAGATTAAGTGATATGACATGCTATTCTATAAAATCCTTTCTATGTAATTAATATTACCTGATTTAAACTAATCATGTAATTAACTAGAAAGTCGGGGGCACCACGAAAGAATGTTTGTAGAGCTGTTACCTTCCGAATAAACTCTTAAAGACCTAGTAATATTTTACATCAATTAGCAGTCAATATTTAATCGTCACCTTTATTTATTCTCATCTGAAAGTTGTAAATTCTTGGTTATCTTCACGAACCCTGGCTAACAAGTTGAATCAGCAATACAACATTTGGTTTAATTATTTATTTACTAAATACCTAAATAATCACACAGAATTACATCTACACAGGATGGGTCATGCATTGATTACTAATTATGTCATAAAGGAAAAAGGTCCCTAGCGGACGGAACAGCTGGTTACACAAAGAAAAGGTCCCTAGCGGACGGAACAGCTGGTTACACAAAGAAAAGGGGGTTGGGTTTTTGAATGAAAAGCGCGGAAGACTGAGGAACAAAGGGATGTGGTCTCTGATCGGACCTTGTAAAAGCTGTGCTATCGTAAATACAGAATCTTACGCATTCTAAATAACCTCCCGTTTTGGTAAAGGAAAATGCAAGAAATATTTACTCTGAGCTGCGCTTCTCAATAGGTTGGTCGTAGATGGAAGGCCGTGTTGCCCGACAGAGATCTTCCTGTCCTCTGAAGAATGTCTGGTAGAACGGATGTGTTGTAGTACCGTCGTGTGTTTGGTAGAAGAGATACTTTGTCCGTCCTTTCCTAGCCCACGTTTACAGCTGCTGCTGCTCACTCAACGGCTAGGAGGTATCACTTCTTTAGTGAATAAGAGTTCAAAGTTCATACCAAGTTGCCGTACTGATACTCTAGAACCTCACTGAACAGATATTCTAGAACCTCACTGAACTGATATTCTAGAACCTCACTGAACTGATATTATAGAACCGTACTGGACTCATATTCTAGAACCGTACTGGACTCATATTCTAGAACCGTACTGGACTGATACTCTAGAACCTCACTGAACTGATATTCTAGAACCTCACTGAACTGATATTCTAGAACCTCACTGAACTGATATTCTAGAACCGTACTGGACTCATATTCTAGAACCGTACTGGACTGATACTCTAGAACCTCACTGAACTGATATTCTAGAACCTCACTGAACTGATATTCTAGAACCTCACTGAACTGATATTCTAGAACCTCACTGAACTGATATTCTAGAACCGTACTGGACTGATATTCTAGAACCGTACTGGACTGATACTCTAGAACCGTACTGGACTGATATTCTAGAACCGTACTGGACTGATATTCTAGAACCGTACTGGACTGATATTCTAGAACCGTACTGGACTGATATTCTAGAACCGTACTGGACTGATGTTCTAGAACCTCACTGAACTGATATTCTAGAACCGTACTGGACTGATACTCTAGAACCGTACTGGACTGATATTCTAGAACCGTACTGGACTGATATTCTAGAACCGTACTGGACTGATATTCTAGAACCGTACTGGACTGATACTCTAGAACCGTACTGGACTGATATTCTAGAACCGTACTGGACTGATATTCTAGAACCGTACTGGACTGATATTCTAGAACCGTACTGGACTGATACTCTAGAACCGTACTGGACTGATATTCTAGAACCGTACTGGACTGATATTCTAGAACCGTACTGGACTGATATTCTAGAACCGTACTGGACTGATATTCTAGAACCGTACTGGACTGATATTCTAGAACCTCACTGAACTGAAGTTGGCTTAGTTCTGTAGTTTGATATTAGCCCTTTTAACGTCTGGACCGTCGTCCTCACATCCTCGGGAACACAAATGTTACATTTCGTTAATAGGGGCTTATGTCGTGGGGAGAGAAAGGGCGTGTTTCATAGTTTTTACAACCAATGTCTGTTCACTTGGGCGTGGCCACGGAGCGAACAGAATTTACCTTATGAAAACCCAATTCTCTCATTTAGAAGCTAAAATTACATTTAATCTTTTCACAAATAGTTTCATATTTAAAACATTTTAAATTGCACAACAATTCCATGTGAATGTGATAACTAGAATGTGTAGACTTTCCCAGATACAGTTTATGTCATCCTGTCATCAGTAATAATGTCCCAGACACCAACTGATCTGACATCATATTCATTAAGTACCAACACATATTTTCAACTGGCTCTATTACCGAAATATGGTTCCTTCCCCCCCCCCACATTTTGATGTTCCCAGACTCTCTCTATGTTAACAAAGGACTTTCCAAGAGTCACTCTGTAGAGTAGAGAGAGAGGAAAGGGGGGGAAGTATTTATGGGGGTCATAAACCTGACCAACAACGTCATGACACTAGATTGAACTCTTTGGCCTGAATGCCAAGCGTCACGTCTGGAGGAAACCTGTCACCATCCCAACGGTGAAGCATGGTGGTGGCAGCATTATGCTGTGGGGATGTTTTTCCAGCAGCAGGGAGTGGGAGACTAGTCAGGATCGAGGGAAAGATGAACGGAGCAAAGTACAGAGAGATCCTTGATGAAAACCTGCTCCAGAGCGCTCAAGACCTCAGACTGGGGCGAAGGTTCACCTTCCAACAGGACAACGACCTTAAGCACGTTACCAAGACAACCCAAATGGCTTCGGGAAAAGTCTCTGATTGTCCATGAGAGGCCCAGCCAGAGCCTGGACTTGAACCCGATCTAACATCTCTGGAGAGACCTGAAAATAGCTGTGCAGCGACGCTCCCCATCCAACCTGACAGAGCTTGAGAGGATCTGTAGAGAAGAATGAGAGAAACTCTCCAAATACAGGTGTGCTAAGCTTGTAGCTTCATACCCAAGAAGACTCGATGCTGTAATCACTGACAAAGGTTCTTGCTTCAACAAAAGTCCTGAGTTAAAGTGTCTGAATACTTATGGAAATGTATTTTTAATTAAAACACATCTATTTTTTGAAAAATACACGGAAAAGAAGACTCTCTCGGTCGACCAAGATTTAGTTTTTCAGTCGTAGAAGTTTTCAGTCGCTACACTCTCACACCCAGACACACCAGGCCTCTTTCCCCCCCCCCTAATGCATCTCATCGTAAAGGGGAACTATAGATGACTGATGTCCTATATTGGTACTACAGAACATAACTGTCATTTCTCCTTCCATTTCCTCATTTCGGATTTAAGTCCATGCTCTCCTCCTTTCTTCTGAAGAACATAGTTATATATATATACACACACACACACACACACACACACACACACACACACACACACACACACACACACACACACACACACACACAGTACCAGTCAAAAGTTTGGACACACCGACTCATTCAAGGGTTTTTCTTTATTTTTTACTATTTTCTACATTGTTGAATAATAGTGAAGACATCAACACTATGAAATAACACATATGGAATCATGTAGTAACCAAAAAAGTGTTAAAACAAGTCAAAATATATGTTTTATTTGAGATTCTTCAAAGTAGCCACCCTTTGCCTTGATGACAGCTTTGCACACTCTTGGTATTCTCTCAACCAGCTTCACCTGGAATGTTTTTCCAACAACAGTCTTGAAGGAGTTCCCCTCCTTCTCTCTGTCTCCTTCTCTCTGTCTCCTTCTCTCTGTCTCCTTCTCTCTGTCTCCTTCTCTCTGTCTCCTTCTCTCTGTCTGTCTCCTTCTCTCTGTCTCCTTCTCTCTGTCTGTCTCCTTCTCTCTGTCTGTCTCCTTCTCTCTGTCTGTCTCCTTCTCTCTGTCTGTCCCCTTCTCTCTCTCTCTGTCTCCTTCCCTCTGTCTCTCTCTCTCTTTCTGTCTCCTTCTCTCTGTGCTGAGATGGGACTTATAGGTTATAGTCCGATGATAGTGGTTTGAACCTCCTGAATTCCCCTCCCTTCCTCCCTGTCAGACTGGTCCTGTCGTCGGTGTCAGACTACTTTGCGGCCATGTTCACCAGTGATGTCAGAGAGGCCAAACAGGAAGAGGTTAAGATGGAGGGGGTGGACCCTGATGCATTGTGGGTGCTGGTGCAATACGCTTACACAGGTACACACAATTACACACAACCCTTGTGTAGGGCTCAGGACAAAAGAAGTGTACTATATATATATATATATCACACACTGGCCGGACAGTTTATTAGGTACACCACCCCGTACACCTAAATGGATGGTTCCTACAGACAGTGGGTCACGTGGACGTGGCTTGTTATATAAAGCAGGCAGACAGGCATCAAGACATTCAGTTACTGTTCCATTGAACTTTATGGGCAACACGTGTGACCTAAGTGACTCTGAGCGTGGTGTGATGGACGGGGCCAGGCGCGACGGATTCAGTATGTCAGAAACGGACGCCCTCCTGGGCTTTTAACAGACGACAGTATCTAGGGTTTATACTGAGAATGGTGTGATGATTTTAACAGACAGTATCTAGGGTTTATACTGAGAATGGTGTGATGATTTTAACAGACAGTATCTAGGGTTTATACTGAGAATGGTGTGATGATTTTAACAGACAGTATCTAGGGTTTATACTGAGAATGGTGTGATGATTTTAACAGACAGTATCTAGGGTTTATACTGAGAATGGTGTGATGATTTTAACAGACAGTATCTAGGGTTTATACTGAGAATGGTGTGATGATTTTAACAGACAGTATCTAGGGTTTATACTGAGAATGGTGTGATGATTTTAACAGACAGTATCTAGGGTTTATACTGAGAATGGTGTGATGATTTTAACAGACAGTATCTAGGGTTTATACTGAGAATGGTGTGATGCTTTTAACAGACGACAGTATCTAGGGTTTATACTGAGAATGGTGTGATGATTTTAACAGACAGTATCTAGGGTTTATACTGAGAATGGTGTGATGATTTTAACAGACAGTATCTAGGGTTTATACTGAGAATGGTGTGATGATTTTAACAGACAGTATATCTAGGGTTTATACTGAGAATGGTGTGATGATTTTAACAGACAGTATCTAGGGTTTATACTGAGAATAGTTTGACAAACAGAAACCATCCAGTCAGGTGCAGTCCTGTGGGTGAAAACAGATCCATGAGGATCCTTGTCACCGATTGGCTATTTACAGCAGACGACCACACCGGGTTCCTGTCCAATCAGCTATAAACAAGAAGAAGTGTCTCCAGTGGACACGACATCATCAACACTGGACACATGAGGAGAGGAAAAACACACAGCCTGGAACATGACAGTGAGTTAAGTTTACTTCAGTGTCCTGGTCAGTCCCCAGACCCCTCTGTGTCCTGGTCAGTCCCCAGACCCCTCTCAGTGTCCTGGTCAGTCCCCAGACCCCTCTCAGTGTCCTGGTCAGTCCCCAGACCCCTCTCAGTGTCCCGGTCAGTCCCCAGACCCCTCTCAGTGTCCTGGTCAGTCCCCAAGACCCCTCTCAGTGTCCCGGTCAGTCCCCAGACCCCTCTCAGTGTCCTGGTCAGTCCCCAGACCCCTCTCAGTGTCCTGGTCAGTCCCCAGACCCCTCTCAGTGTCCTGGTCAGTCCCCAAGACCCCTCTCAGTGTCCTGGTCAGTCCCCAGACCCCTCTCAGTGTCCTGGTCAGTCCCCAAGACCCCTCTCAGTGTCCCGGTCAGTCCCCAGACCCCTCTCAGTGTCCCGGTCAGTCCCCAGACCCCTCTCAGTGTCCCGGTCAGTCCCCAGACCCCTCTCAGTGTCCCGGTCAGTCCCCAGACCCCTCTCAGTGTCCCGGTCAGTCCCCAGACCCCTCTCAGTGTCCTGGTCAGTCCCCAAGACCCCTCTCAGTGTCCCGGTCAGTCCCCAGACCCCTCTCAGTGTCCTGGTCAGTCCCCAGACCCCTCTCAGTGTCCTGGTCAGTCCCCAGACCCCTCTCAGTGTCCTGGTCAGTCCCCAAGACCCCTCTCAGTATCCTGGTCAGTCCCCAAGACCCCTCTCAGTGTCCTGGTCAGTCCCCAGACCCCTCTCAGTGTCCTGGTCAGTCCCCAGACCCCTCTCAGTGTCCTGGTCAGTCCCCAGACCCCTCTCAGTGTCCTGGTCAGTCCCCAGACCCCTCTGTGTCCTGGTCAGTCCCCAGACCCCTCTCAGTGTCCTGGTCAGTCCCCAGACCCCTCTCAGTGTCCTGGTCAGTCCCCAGACCCCTCTCAGTGTCCCGGTCAGTCCCCAGACCCCTCTCAGTGTCCTGGTCAGTCCCCAAGACCCCTCTCAGTGTCCCGGTCAGTCCCCAGACCCCTCTCAGTGTCCTGGTCAGTCCCCAGACCCCTCTCAGTGTCCTGGTCAGTCCCCAGACCCCTCTCAGTGTCCTGGTCAGTCCCCAAGACCCCTCTCAGTGTCCTGGTCAGTCCCCAGACCCCTCTCAGTGTCCTGGTCAGTCCCCAAGACCCCTCTCAGTGTCCCGGTCAGTCCCCAGACCCCTCTCAGTGTCCCGGTCAGTCCCCAGACCCCTCTCAGTGTCCCGGTCAGTCCCCAGACCCCTCTCAGTGTCCCGGTCAGTCCCCAGACCCCTCTCAGTGTCCCGGTCAGTCCCCAGACCCCTCTCAGTGTCCCGGTCAGTCCCCAGACCCCTCTCAGTGTCCCGGTCAGTCCCCAGACCCCTCTGTGTCCCGGTCAGTCCCCAGACCCCTCTCAGTGTCCTGGTCAGTCCCCAAGACCCCTCTCAGTGTCCCGGTCAGTCCCCAGACCCCTCTCAGTGTCCTGGTCAGTCCCCAGACCCCTCTCAGTGTCCTGGTCAGTCCCCAGACCCCTCTCAGTGTCCTGGTCAGTCCCCAAGACCCCTCTCAGTATCCTGGTCAGTCCCCAAGACCCCTCTCAGTGTCCTGGTCAGTCCCCAGACCCCTCTCAGTGTCCTGGTCAGTCCCCAGACCCCTCTCAGTGTCCTGGTCAGTCCCCAGACCCCTCTCAGTGTCCTGGTCAGTCCCCAGACCCCTCTCAGTGTCCTGGTCAGTCCCCAGACCCCTCTGTGTCCTGGTCAGTCCCCAGACCCCTCTCAGTGTCCTGGTCCGTCCCCAGACCCCTCTCAGTGTCCTGGTCAGTCCCCAGACCCCTCTCAGTGTCCCGGTCAGTCCCCAAGACCCCTTTCAGTGTCCCGGTCAGTCCCCAGACCCCTCTCAGTGTCCTGGTCAGTCCCCAGACCCCTCTCAGTGTCCTGGTCAGTCCCCAGACCCCTCTCAGTGTCCCGGTCAGTCCCCAGACCCCTCACAGTGTCCCGGTCAGTCCCCAGACCCCTCTCAGTGTCCCGGTCAGTCCCCAGACCCCTCTCAGTGTCCCGGTCAGTCCCCAGACCCCTCTCAGTGTCCCGGTCAGTCCCCAGACCCCTCTCAGTGTCCCGGTCAGTCCCCAGACCCCTCTCAGTGTCCCGGTCAGTCCCCAGACCCCTCTCAGTGTCCCGGTCAGTCCCCAGACCCCTCTCAGTGTCCCGGTCAGTCCCCAGACCCCTCTCAGTGTCCCGGTCAGTCCCCAGACCCCTCTCAGTGTCCCGGTCAGTCCCCAGACCCCTCTCAGTGTCCCGGTCAGTCCCCAGACCCCTCTCAGTGTCCCGGTCAGTCCCCAGACCCCTCTCAGTGTCCCGGTCAGTCCCCAGACCCCTCTCAGTGTCCCGGTCAGTCCCCAGACCCCTCTCAGTGTCCCGGTCAGTCCCCAGACCCCTCTCAGTGTCCCGGTCAGTCCCCAGACCCCTCTCAGTGTCCCGGTCAGTCCCCAGACCCCTCTCAGTGTCCCGGTCAGTCCCCAAGACCCCTCTCAGTGTCCCGGTCAGTCCCCAAGACCCCTCTCAGTGTCCCGGTCAGTCCCCAAGACCCCTCTCAGTGTCCCGGTCAGTCCCCAGACCCCTCTCAGTGTCCTGGTCAGTCCCCAGACCCCTCTCAGTGTCCCGGTCAGTCCCCAAGACCCCTCTCAGTGTCCCGGTCAGTCCCCAGACCCCTCTCAGTGTCCCGGTCAGTCCCCAGACCCCTCTCAGTGTCCCGGTCAGTCCCCAGACCCCTCTCAGTGTCCTGGTCAGTCCCCAGACCCCTCTCAGTGTCCCGGTCAGTCCCCAAGACCCCTCTCAGTGTCCCGGTCAGTCCCCAGACCCCTCTCAGTGTCCCGGTCAGTCCCCAGACCCCTCTCAGTGTCCCGGTCAGTCCCCAGACCCCTCTCAGTGTCCCGGTCAGTCCCCAGACCTCAACCCTATAGAGCCTCTTTGGGTTGAGATGAAACGGGCTGTTGGCAGCGTGAATGTACCACCGTCCAATCAGCAGCAACTGCCTGATGCCATGGCGTCAGCATGGACCTACATCCCTGTGGAACATTTCTGACGCCTTGTGGAATACCCCGAAGACTTCAGGCTGTTCTGGAGTAAAAGGGCCGACTCGGTACTAGATAGGTGTACCTAATGAACTGTCAGGTGAATGTGTGTGTATAGATAGATAGATAGATAGATAGGGTTTAGGGTGTACTTAATAAACTGTTGTGTGTGTTTTAGGGTGTACCTAATAAACTGTTATGTATTTTTGTGTGTGTGTATACACACACACACACACACACTTTAAATCTTGAATACACTACAAGTTTACATTTCAATTCTTAGCAACAAAAGTGATCAAATTGTTTCTGTGTCTCTCTGTCTCTCTGTCTCTGTGTCTGTGTCTCTCTCTGTCTCTCTGTCTCTCTCTGTGTGTCTCTCTCTGTGTCTGTGTCTCTCTCTGTCTCTCTGTGTCTCTGTCTCTCTCTCTCTGTCTCTCTCTCTCTGTGTCTCTGTGTGTCCAGGTCGTGTGGAGTTGAGAGAGGACACTATAGAGTGTATATTGTCAGTATCGTGTCTCCTCCAGCTGCAGCCGGTGGTCCAGGCCTGCTGTAACTTCCTCATCAAACAGCTCCACCCTTCTAACTGTCTGGGGATACGGGCTACGCCGACACACAGAGCTGCTCACAGCTCCACCACGCTGCTCACAGCTTCACCATGGTAGGTTACACACTACCCCTTCCCCTGTAGACACACAGAGCTGTTACACACCTCCACCACGCTGCTCACAGCTACACCATGGTAGGTTACACACTACCCCTTCCCCTGTAGACACACAGAGCTGTTACACAGCTCCACCACGCTGCTCACAGCTACACCATGGTAGGTTACACACTACCCCTTCCCCTGTAGACACACAGAGCTGTTACACACCTCCACCACGCTGCTCACAGCTCCACCACGCTGCTCACAGCTACACCATGGTAGGTTACACACTACCCCTTCCCCTGTAGACACACAGAGCTGTTACACACCTCCACCACACTGCTCACAGCTACACCATGGTAGGTTACACTACCCCCCCCGTAGACACACAGAGCTGTTACACACCTCCACCACGCTGCTCACAGCTTCACCATGGTAGGTTACACACTACCCCTTCCCCTGTAGACACACAGAGCTGTTACACACCTCCACCACACTGCTCACAGCTACACCATGGTAGGTTACACACTACCCCTTCCCCTGTAGACACACAGAGCTGCTCACAGCTCCACCACGCTGCTCACAGCTTCACCATGGTAGGTTACAC
>NW_025550719.1:0-20658 GCF_905237065.1 Salmo salar
ACCAGGTATGACTTATTCTGATTCAAATCAGCGTTTATTTTTCAAATGCACATGATACAATGTAGTGTACACAGTAAAATGAAATCCTTACTTGCAAGGTCTTTCTTGAAGAAGTTAACATGCAAGCGGCCAATTAACATAATGGCCTCCGAAGAATTGGTTTTAAAGGCCCAGTGCAGTAAAATAAATATTCCCACACTGAGGTTGGAATAATACTGTGACATTGTGAAAATTATGATAATGCTCTTTTTAGTGTAAGAGCTGTTTTGAAAAAAGTTTAATCTCCTTTTTTGGTGGGATGGAGTTTGGGCCTTCCATGGTGACATCACCATGCAGGTAAATGTATTAATAGACCAATAAGATCGAGTTTAGAAGCCCTACTCTCTAAGAAGGCATTCCCATCCAGCCAACAGTCAACCATTGGTGTGACTTTGAAATAGTAAATCACTAGCCAAGGATAATTGTTTCAAGGCTGGATTCTTTGGTTGAAAAATATAAATTAAAAATCTGCGCCTGCACAAGTATAATTTGAATATACACTGAACAAAAATGTGTTAGTGTGGGTCCCAGGTTTCATGAGTTAAAATAAATGATCCACAAAAGCACTACATCCCTGTTGGTGAGCATTTCTCCTTCACAAAGATAATCATCAACCTGACAGGTGTGGCATATCAAGAAGCTGATTAACAGCGGCACGGTCAGTACACATGTGCACCAAAGGCCACTCTTAAATATGCAGTTTTATCACACATTGCCACAAATGTCTCAAGATTTTGAGAGAGGCGTGCAATTGGCATGTGCTGACTGCCGGAATATCCACCAGAGTTGTTGCCAGAGAATTTAATGTACATTTCTTTACCATAAGCCACCCTCCGTTTTAGACAATTTGGCAGTGCGTCCAACTGGTCTCACAACTGCAGACCCCGTGTAACCACCCCAGCCCAGGACCTCCACATCCGGCTATCTTCACCCTGCGGGATCGTCTGATACCAGCCACCCGGACAGATGATGAAACTGAGATTTTTGCACAACCAAAGAATTTCTGTGCAAGCTGAAGTATCAGAGAAGCTTCTGAGTGCTCGTCCCACTCACCAGGGACTTAACCTCCCTGGGCAAGGTGGGACCGCTTGCGTCCAACAGCCAGTGGAATCGTGGCGGGGAAATACAAATACCTCATAAATGCTATAACTTAAATTTCTCAAGCGTATGACTATTTTACACCATTTTAAAGACAAGACTCTCGTTAATCTAACCACACTGTCCGATTTCCAAAAGGCTTTACAGCGAAAGCAAAACATTAGATTATGTACAGGAGAGTACCCTGCCAAAAATAATCACACAGCCATTTTCAAAGCATGCGCATATGTCACAAAAACCAAAACCACAGCTAAATGCAGCACTAACCTTTGATCTTCATCAGATGACACTCCTAGGACATTATGTTATACAATACATGCATGTTTTGTTCAATCAAGTTCATATTTATATCAAAAACCAGCTTTTTACATTAGCATGTGATGTTCAGAACTAGCATACCCACACACGCAAACTTCCGGTGAATTTACTAGTACTCATGATTAACGTTCACAAAATACATAACAATTATTTTAAGAATATATAGATATAGAACTCCTTTATGCAATCGCGGTGTCAGATTTTAAAATAGCTTTTCGGCGTAAGCACATTTTGCAATATTCTGAGTAGATAGCCCGGCCATCACGGCTAGCTAATTTGACAACCACCAGGTTTGGCCCTCACCAAACTCAGATTTACTATAAGAAAAATTGGATTACCTTTGCTGTTCTTCGTCCAGAATGCACTCCCAGGACTTATACTTCCAACAACAAATGTTTTGGTTGAAATAATCCATAGTTGTATTGAAATGGCTCCATTTTGTTTGTGCGTTCGGTCACTATCCGAAGGGTGACGCGCGGGCGTATTTCGTGACAAAAAATTCAAAATATTCCATTACTACTTAGAAGCATGTCAAACGCTGTTTAAAATCAATTTTTATGCTATTTTTCTCGTAAAATGGCGATAATATTCCAGGGCGACGTTATATTCATTCATAGACTGAAAGAAAAACATGGAGTCCTCTCGTTGGTGGACGCACTCCAGTGTCACTGTTCTCAGCCTGACCACTCACAAAAACTCAGTTTTTCCCGAGAGACTGCAGAGACGTCATTCCCACTTTCTGGCGCCTTCTGAGAGCCAATGGAAGCTTTAGAAAATGTCACGTTACAGCAGAGATGCTGTATTTTTGATAGATGCCCTAGAAGGAGAACAAATAGTCCAGACGGGCTGCACTTCCTGTATGGAATCTTCTCAGGTTTTGGTACCTTATGGTTATGTTATGCTCCACAGACACCATTCAAGCAGTTTTAGAAACTAGAAAACTAGAGTGTTTTCTATCCAAATCTACTAATTATATGCATATCTCGTTTCTGGGCAAGAGTAGTAACCAGTTTAAATCGGATGCGTTTTTTATCCGGCCGTGCAAATACTGCCCCTTAGCCCCAACAGGTTAACTTGACTGCAGTTTGGCATCGTAGCTGACTTCAGTGGGCAAATGCTCACCTTTTGATGGCCACTGGCACACTGGAGAAGTGTGCTCTTCACGGATAAATCCTGGTTTCAATTGTACCGGGCAGATGGCAGACAGCGTGTATGAAGTTGTGTGGCAAGAGGTTTTCTGACGTCAACGTTGTGCCCGTGGTGGGGTTATGGTATGGGCAGACAAAAGTTACGAACACAATTGCATTTTATCGATGGCAATTGGAATGCAGAGAAAGCGTGACGAGATCTAGACACCCCATTGTCATGCCATTCATCGCCGCCATCACCTGATGTTTCAGCATGATAATGCACAACCCCATATTGCAAGGATCTGTAAGCAATTACTGGAAGGCTGAAAATGTCCCAGTTCTTCCATGGCCTGCACACTCACCAGACATGTCGCCCATTGAGCATGTTTGGGTTGCTCTGTATCGACATGTACGGCACTGTTCCAGTTCCGCCAATATCTAGCAACTTCACACAGCCATTGAGGAGTGGGACAACAAGACACAATCAACAGCCTGATCAACTCTCTATGGCGAAGGAGATGGTTCACACAGATACTGACTGGTTTTCTGATCCAGGCCCCTACTTTTTTTTTTAAAGCTATCTGTGACCAACCGATGCATATCTGTATTCCCAGTCATGTGAAATCCATAGATTAGGGTCTTGTGAATTTATTTCCAAGACTGATTTCTTATGAACTGTAACTCAGTAAAATCGTTCAAATTGTTGCATGTCGCTTTATATATTTGTTCAGTATACATTTAATGATGGGATGAAACACATTTCATTGTTCACTTAGTTAGTTGTAGAAGTGAAGAGGGAGGTACTAAGCTGGTATTGGAAAGTGTTTTGGGACATGAACATTTGCCAGTTGGCGGACTTCCCAATTCCAAGCCATTTGCACCATTCCTTCCAATGATTCAACTTTATGGTTTAACGACCTCTACTGCTCCTACCAGTTTTCCAAGTATGCAATCTTAAGAGAATTAAATGTCAGTCACAGGCAAGTGTCACCTAGATTAGAGGGTCTATAGGCTCCCAATTTTCTCTCAAAATGAATTGAAATTGAGAAAAAGTTTGGTCTTAACACGTTTTTGATTTGCAACTGCACAGGACCAAGAAGAAAACATCTAAACTGATATTGACATTTTTTAAACTTCAAATTCATAAATGGCCTGAACTCAATTATTCCAAATTTGAATGAATGTGGCTTGAGTCAAGTGGTTCTTTGCCCTCAATGCACTACATTGTAAATTGCAAGGGTGCCAATATATTTGACCGCATCTGTAGGCCTAGGCCAGGGGTATTTATTCATCTCTGGGCATTCTTATTTAGTAGGTTATGTATTCAAATGTTTCCTGTTGAATTGTCAGTTATTTACGCAAATAAATCAAAGTAATGATTTACTATTTTCCTGATGTTGAATTCAGTCATTTATGTAAATAAATGTAAAATCAAATCTGGAGTAAGTGGACACCAGCTAGCTAGTAATTTAATCACTGTCAGTGGAAATTCCGTTATTGGAGGATCATTTCTCCTGGTCGTCTGATTAACTGTCTGTTGATTGACAGGGGTGCGCGTCCTGGAAGTGGTGCTTCCCGTTCCACTACGCCCCATTTGCCTCGGACTTCAAAGACATCAAAGGCATGTTCACCGACTTTGAGCTTGGGACAAGCCGGTAAGAATGGAGGGACGGCAGGCTTTCTCTCTCCTATTGTTAGGCCTGTCTGTTTTGTGTGGTCTAAAGTTCCTGTGTTTCAGTTCAAGCCCCTGGAACAGCTAATGGGTGTCTTCCCTGCCGCCAGTGGAAACTTCCTGCCCCCAACATGGCGGTCACTCATGAGCAACCCAGTAAGTTTCACTTAATTTTAAAATGTAAACTATTTTTCAGCATAGTCCGCGTATTGGCGTATGTAGCAAATCTATAAGGGACCATAGATGTGGAACTGATAGATTTTCTATGTGGGGGACTATCCAAATAAAGTGTGACCAATGTTATGATCATAGAAGTTGGTTAACTGCTCTGTCACTCATGTTTTCCTAACCTGTAAGCCGTCTCCAACAGGAATCCTCCATCATTGACTTCTACCCTGATGACTTTGCCATTGACTTGAATGGAAAGAAATACGCTTGGCGGGTAAGTCAACAGAATAATGGACTATTTAAACGGGACACCTTGACATGGCAGTGAATGCAGGTGGTTAGTTTGTATGTCCTGAATGATATACTCACTGCATTGCTTGCTCTTTGGGGTGCAGGCCTGGTAACTGTAAAGCATTACTGCTGATTTTAAAAGGGCTTTATAAAATGCATTTGATTGAATGCGTTTTCTCCTCTGTGTGTAGGTGTTGCATTGCTTCCCTTCGTGGATGAGCGCAGGCTGAGGGCAGCCCTGGCTGAAGTCTACCCAAACCTCTCTCCAGAGGGGAAAGTGAGTAATGGGATTCTTCAACTTCAATCCACCATTGTAAACCACTCCTTTTGGAATATGTATCACCATAGTACAGTTACAGTACTTTATTAATTAAATATTTCAAGTGTGACGAACACGTCTATAGAAAGATGGATGTACAATGCATTCGGAAAGTATTCAGACCCCTTGACTTTTTCCACATTTTGTTACGTTACAGCCTTATTCTAAAATGGATTAAATAAAGTAATAATCCCTCATCAATCTACACACAATACCCCATAATGACAAAGCAAAAACAGGTTTTTAGAAATTTGAACTAATGTATTACAAATAAAATGATCACATTTACATAAGTATTCAGACCCTTTACTCAGTAATTTGTTGAAGCACCTTTGGCAGTGATTACAACCTCGAGTCTTCTTGGGTATGACGCTACAAGCTTGGCACACCTGTGTTTAAGGAGTTTCTCCCATTCTTCTCTGCAGATCCTCTCAAGCTCTGTCAGGTTGGATAGGGAGCATCGCTGCACAGCTATTTTCATGTCTCTCCAGAGATGTTTGATCGTGTTCAAGTTCGGGCTCTGACTGGACCACTCAGGACATTCAGAGGCTTGTCCTGAAACCACTCCTGCATTGTCTTAGCTGTGTGCTTAGGGTCTTTGTCCTTTTTGGGAGAACTTTTGTCCCAGTCTGAGGTCCTGAGCACTCTGGAGCAGGTTTTCATCAAAAAGCTCTCTGGGGGGCTCCCCGAGTGGCACAGCGGTCTAAGGCACTGCATCTCAGTGCTAGGCGTCACTACAGACACCCTGGTTTGAATCCAGGCTGTATCACAACCGGCGTGATTGGGAGTCCCATAGGGAGGCGCACAATTGGCCCAGCGCTGTCCGGGTTTGGCTGGTGTAGGCCATCATTGTAAATAAGAATTTGTTCTTAACTGACTTGTCTAGTTAAATAAAGTACAATCTTTCCCTCGATCCAGACTAGTCTCCCAGTCCCTGCTGCTGAAAAACATCCCCACAGCATGCTGCCACCACCAAGCTTCACCGTAGGGATGGTGCCAGGTGTCCTCAGGCGTGACACTTGGCATTCAGGGAAAACAGTTCAATCTTTTGATCAGACCAGGGAATCTTGTTTGTCATGGTCAGTCTTTTAGATGCCTTTTGGCAAACTCAAGCGGGCTGTCATGTGCCTAGTTACTAAGAGTGGCTTCCGTCTTGCCACTCTACCATAAAGGCCTGATTTGGTGGAGTACTGCAGAGATGTTTCTTCTGGAGCTCTGTTAGAGTGACCATTGGGTTCTTAGTCTCCCCCTGACCAAGGCCCTTCTCCCCGATTGCTCAGTTTGGTCAGGCAGACAGCTCTTGGAAGAGTCTTGGTGGTTCCAAACTTCTTCCATTTTAAGAATGATGGGGACCACTGTTTTTGGGGACCTTCAATGCTGCAGAAAGTTTTCGGTTCCCTTCCCCAGATCTGATCCTCGACACAATCCTGTAACGGAGCTCTATCGCAATTCCTTCAACCTCATGGCTTGGTTTTAGCAATGAAATACATTGTCAACTGTGGGACCTTATATAGACAGGTGTGTGCCTTTCCAAATCATGTCCAATCAATTGAATTTACCACAGGTCAATTTCAAGTCTCATAGCAAAGGGTCCGAATGCTTATGTAAATAAGCTATTTCTGTTTTTATTTTAAATTTGCCAACTTTCTAAAAACCTGTTTTTGCTTTGTCATTATGTGGTATTGTGTGTAGATATTTTATTAATCCATCTTAGAATAAGGCTCTAACTGAACAAAATGTGGAGAAAGGGTCAAATACTTTCTGTATGACCTGTATAACATTACTTTATTACTGAAGTACTCAACCTGTGAAATTACTAATTGAACTCGCATAGCAATGTTTATCTTGAATGACCTTGGTGTTAGTGCTAATCAATAGGTTTATTATGGTAAGAACTCCCTTTATAGGAATCGTTTGGATATTTGACTGTCAGTCACTCCAGCTGATGTTTTCTCTTTTCTTTCAGACAAGAGGAACAGCCTTGGCAGTGATATGCTGTTTGTTGGGAAGTCTCATCCTTGCTGTGACTTCATCCAGGAACTATGCCGTGGAGAATCTCCGAGGTATGTGAAGCCATGTCCCTGCAGCCTGATCAACTAATAGTTTATTGTATAATAAACTGGGTGGTTCGAGTCTAAATGCTGATTGGCTGACAGCGTGGAATATCAGACCGTATACCATGGGTATGACAAAACATTTTTATTTTTTACTGCTCTAATTACATTGTTAACCGAGTTTATAATAGCAATAAAGCACCTTAGGGTTTGTGATATATGGCCAATATACCACGACTAAGGGCTGTGTCCAGGCACTCCGCGTTGCGTCGTGCTAAAAACAGCCCTTAGCCGTGGTATATTGGCCAGATACCACACCTCCTTGAGCCTTATTGCTTAAATATAGTATGATATTAACTTTGCTGTGTGTATTTTCCTCAGGGCACTGAAATGCCAGCAGAACTATGCCATGGAATTCAAGGTACATTAAATCTTGACGAAGACCCTATCCTACCAGATAAGTAAGGAATATCTATTTTATTATCATACATTTTAGATGTTACCATTTGCTGCCATTTATCCATCCTTCTGTGGAGAGAATCCTGGCTAACCTATGACTGTGAAACCTAATTTGTTAGGCCAGTGCAGTCTCCCATCCCCATGCTGGGACATCGCACAGAACACTGCCATTGGGTAAGGGATTCATATTTTACCCTCACAACCTCTGTTCATTCAGTTGGTGGTTCCCAGGGGCTATATGTAACCAACATGGTGTTCAGTCTGGTCTGCTGCCCAATATTTGTTCTTCCATAGTCCCATTAACCAGGTTTCCATCCAACCTTTTTATGTGAGTTAAGTACATGTAGGATGATAAATGTCATGACAGGCTTGATGGAAACAGAACATTTTTATGTACATTTTCGAAATGTCGACAAAGTAAATTTGGAGTCACGTGATGTGTGGTCCTCCCACTAGGCAAAGTATGCCGTTTATTAGGCTACAGATGAAATACATTCTGAACTTCACAGGGTGGAGAAAGTGCAAGGTGATGAGCTTGACTCTCTTTTTCAATAAATATTGAGGGTCTTATTCTGCTGACATGTTTGACGCTTGGCTGCCGTTTTTGACAAAAATAATCTTGCTCTTTTGTCCATAATAATCTCATGTAGGCTATACATATGCTGTAGCCAACAGTGGCGTAGATAGAGTACTGCATCTGCCCTGTGTGCTGTTGGCTAGTGCGCACATGCCAGTACCAGAGTGGGTACACTCGCTATATAACGCAAGCCTTTTTTTGTGAGAACCATCGGTAGAGTTGAAAATGTGATGGAAACCCATATAACTTGTATTCTGTACATGGGACTATAACCACAAAAGCGTTTTTTATGTACCCTATGTCATCACGCACAGCCTTTTATCTGCAACAATTCAATTTGATGGAAGCTACAATTTATTCATACTTGAATGTTTCACCATGTCTGGCTGTACAAAGACTGAATTCCATAAGAATTTTCACCGGAAGGGCAAGTTGACAATCCTTAGTGGTAGTCGTAAGTTCACATTCCTGCCTAACACTTTGTGATTGATCTCGACCAGGAGGCGAAGTTGGAGGTCACCTTGCGAAACTAAATTCAGATTTTCCTGCTACAATGGTCGACTTCAGACTCTCATATTTACCACAAGAGGGCTGCAACTGTCACTGGGTCCTTAGATGAAATGACCTGCTGGTCCCCTCTGGGGGTCAGTTTTAAGAGAAGCTGAGACTCCTTCATTCACACCGGGCCTGCGTCCCAAATGGCTCCCTATATAGTTCATTACTTTTGGCCAGATATAGGGGGCCATTTTTGAAGACGTGTCCCTCATTCACACTGAGTTGGAACAAGACTCATGCCAAACTTGAATTGATACCGTTTTCTATGACCAGCGCTGGAGTATCAGATGATGATAATACCAGGGCTCACTGTATTTCTCCTTGGGACAGGATGGTTATTGAATATATTGCCAATGCAAGGTTTGGGGTCAGCTTTGCCTGTACTCTTAGGCGATCCATGTTCTTAAAAATATATTTTTCTGTTTTCACTAAGGCTAAATTAAAAGTTCTGATATAAACTAACACATTAATAATTCATCAAATCAATTGTAGCAAGAATTCTGTTTTATAAATGTGTGTAAATTGTTCCTTTTTATCTTGGCAGAGTGAAATATAAGGACCCACAGTACGGAGAGACCTTTGTGTTCAAGGCTGTCATTCTTCCTGGGGCTAAGTAAGTTAACTATTTCTATATATTTTATATATATATATATATATGGCAAAACTGTCAACCTGGGGGGAGCCTGGCTGGCTACATGTGTTTGTGGAAAACACAGAATATACACCAGGTGTTATACACACAGTAAGATTATATACAACAACAAAAATATATATATATATATATATTATATAATGTACATATTCCCATTGCATCAGTGTTGTATATAATCTTACTGTGTGTATAACACCTGGTGTATATTCTGTGTTTTCCACAAACACATGTAGCCAGCCAGGCTCCCCCAGGTTGACAGTTTTGCCAGACGAGCTCTATTCTATGTTGGTGGCCGTCTAGTACATTTTAATGCTAGATTGTATTTTCAACCGGGGGCAAAAACATGATTTAAATAAATAAATAATGAATCAATCAAATGTATTTATAAAGCCCTTTTTAGATCAGCAGAGGGCACAAAGTGCTATACAGAAACCCAGCCTAAAACCTCAATCAGCAAGCAATGCAAATGTAGACGCACAGTGGCTAGGAAAAACTCCCTAGAAAGGCAGGAACCTGGGAAGAAATCTAGAGAGGAACCAGGCTCTGAGGGGTGGCCAGTCCTCTTCTGGCTGTGCTGGGTAGAGATTATGAGAGTACATATTGTTCTTCAAGATGTTCAAATGTTCAAAGATGACCAGCAGGGTCAAATAATAATCACAGTGGTTGTAGAGGGTGCAACAGGTCAATACATCAGGAGTAAATGTCAGTTGACTTTTCATAGCCGATCGTTCAGAGGTCGAGACAGCAGGTGCGGTAGAGAGAGAGAGTGGAAAACAGCAGGTCCGGGACAAGGTAGCGCGTTCGGTGAACAGGTCAGGTTCCTTAGCCGCAGGCAGAACTGGAGCAGCAACACGACCAGGTGGACTGGGGACAGCAAGAAGTCATCAGGCCAGGTAGTCCTGAGGCATGATCCTAGGGCTCAGGTCCTCCGGGAGGGGAGAGAGAATTAGAGGGAGCATACTTAAATTCACACAGGACACCGCAGAATTCACACAGGAGAATTACACAGACTATTACAGCATAGATACTGGAGACTGAGACTGGTTGGGTCGGGGGACTCTGTGGCCCTGTCCGATGATACCCCCCGGACAGGGCCAACCTGGCAGGATATTACCCCACCCACTTTGGCATGGGCTTTGCTACACAGAAAGCAGCAGTTGACTAGTCCGTTGTGAACACTTTGATTAAATCACTAGACATATATCAATATCTTTGAATATACCATGTAAGTATCATTGGCTTAAAACAATTCAAGCTGTTTTCTTTTAGCCTCACTCTGGTGCAAAATATATCTCTCCACTAGCCTACCTATTGTTCCTGCGGTGAGAAGGATTCACCATATTCATTGAATGTTTTCATAATTTATCTGTAGATAATCGCCATAAAGTCTACCAGTAACCAAATTAGGGAGCTAAGTGAATGGCTCTCTTACCGATGCAATTCGGTAGGCTACTGACGAGTCACTCACTTTAACGTCACTGTCTGGCAAGGCCTGATAAGACTTCAAATAAAAACAATCTTTAGTTGTCATGATGTGATACCATGGACATACAATGCATTCGGAAAGTTCAGATCACCTTGCCTTTTTCCACATTTTATTACATTACAGCCTTATTCTAAAATGGATTATATTGTTTTATTTGCTCATCAATCTACACACAATACCCCATAATGACAAAAGCAACAACAGACTTTTAGACATGTTTGCAAATGTATTAAAAATCTAAAACTGAAATAACACATTCACGTAAGCATTCAGACCATTTACTCAGTACTACTTTGAAGCACCTTTAGCAGCGATTACAGCCTCGAGTCTTCTTGGGTATGACGCTACAAGCTTGGCACACCTGTGTTTAAGGAGTTTCTCCCATTCTTCTCTGCAGATCCTCTCAAGCTCTGTCAGGTTGGATGGGAGCGTAGCTGCACAGCTATTTTCAGGTGTCTCCAGAGAGATTCGATTGGGTTCGGGCTCTGGCTGAGCCACTCAAGGACCATTCAGAGACTTGTCCCGAAGTCACTCCTGTGTTGTCTTGGCTGTGTGCTTAAGGTTGCTGTCCTCTTAGAAGGTGAACCTTCACCCCAGTCTGAGGTCCTGAGCGCTCTGGAGGATTTCATCAAAGATCTCTGTACTTTGCTCTGTTCATCTTTCTCTCGACGCTGAAAAACATCCCCACAGCATGATGCTACCACCATGCTTCACCGTAGGGATGGTATTGGCCAGGTGATGAGTGATGCCTGGTTTCCTCCAGACGAGACACTTGGCTTTCAGGCCAAAGAGTTTAATCTTTGTTTTATCAAACCAGAGAATCTTGTTTGTCATGGTCAGTCCTTTAGGTGCCTTTTGGCAAACTCCAAGTGTGCTGTCATGTGCCTTTTACTGAGGAGTGGCTTCCGTCTGGCTGCGCTACCATTAAGGCCTGATTGGTGGAGTGCTGCAGAGATGGTTGTCCTTATGGAAGGTTCTCCCATCTCCACAGAGGTACTCTGGAGCTCTGTCAGAGTGACCATCGGGTTCTTGGTTGACTCCATGACCAAGGCCCTTCTCCCCGATTGCTCAGTTTGGCCGGGCAGCCAGCTCTAGGAAGAGTCTTGGTGGTTAGAAGTTTCTTCCATTTAAGAATGATGGAGGCCACTGTGTTCTTGGGGACCTTCAATGCTGCAGAAATGTTTTGGTACCCTTCCCCAGATCTGTGCCTCGACACAATCTTGTCTCGGAGCTCTATGAACAAGTCCTTCGGCATCATGGTTTGGTTTTTGCTCTGACATGCACTGTCAACTGTGGGACCTTTATATAGACAGGTGTGTGCCTTTCCAAATCATGTCCAATCAGTTGAATCTACCACAGGTGAACTCCAATCAAGTTGTAGAAACATCTTAAGGATGATCAATGGGAACAGGATGCACCCAAGCTGAATTTTTTAGTATCATAGCAAAGGGTCTGAATACTTATGTAATAAAGTATTTCTGTTTTTATTTTAACTAAATGTGCTAACATTTATAAACCTATTTTCACTTTGTCATTATGGGGTATTGTGTAGATTGAGGGAAAAAAATTAATTTAATACATTTTAGAATAAGGCTGTAACGTAACAAAATGTAGACAAAGGGAGGGGTCTGAATACTTTCCGAATGCGCTGTATTTTCCCATGTGGGTTGTCTTTATTTTTGTGTTTGATCATGGTGCTCTGACATTGTATGGTGTTGATTGTGACTGTTCATTTGTTTGAAAAATCTAAAATTGTACTTACAAAAATCTTTCCTCAGGATGCCTGAGAAGGTTCTGAAGCCTGGGGACTGGAGAGAGAGGTAACCGTGGCAGGGGTAACTGGAGGCCCCAACTGGGTTTCAACTCCAACAGGCAGCAGGTCCACCTTGACCAGTCAGCCTTCAGGTCCCTGGGGTACGTGCACACCACTTCAAACTAGATAGCATTGACCGACTTTTATGATGTCCCTTCAACAGTCGCCATTAAATACCCACCTTTTGATTTATGCCATCTAAGCTCTTTTACTTAGTCAGATGTTCTTAGAAGGCTGAATTATCATTTAAATCTGCAGTCTGTAATTCAAACAATGCCACCCCCCCATGCTTTTTTTTGATAAACAGCTGAGGGATGTTTTAAGCTATACAGTGTTTACTGTTACATTAACAAAGTAAATAGTTAAACCAAGTTCAAAGTTCATGAAGTCTAAAAATGAATGTACCTATCCCGGATTGCCCCTTTAAGGAACCTGGGTAATTGAACATCTGGCTGATTCTGGACATGTGTGTCCACGCACATACACACATACCGTTCAAAGGTTTTGGGTCACTTAGAAATTTCCTTGTTTTTGAAAGAAAAGCACTTTTTATCAATTAAAATAACATCAAATGGATCAGGAATACAGTGTAGACATTGTTAATGTTGTAAATGACTATTGTAGCTGGAAACGACAGATTTTTAATGGAATATCTACATAGGCGTACAGAGGCCCATTATCAGCGACCATCACTCCTGTGTTCCAATGGCACGTTGTGTTAGCTAATCCAAGTTTATCATTTTAAAAGGCTAATTGATCATTAGAAAACCCTTTTGAAATTGTTAGCACAGCTGAAAACTATCGTGGTGATGAAAGAAGCAATAAAACTGGCCTTCTTTAGACTAGTTGAGTATCTGGAGCATCAGCATTTGTGGGTTCAATTACAGGCTCAAAATGGCCAGAAACAAAACTTTCTTCTGAAACTCTTCAGTTTATTCTTGTTCTGAGAATTGAAGGCTATTCCATGCGAGAAATTGCCAAGAAACTGAAGATCTCGTACAACGCTGTGTACTACTCCCTTCACAGAACATCGCAAACTGGCTCTAACCAGAATAGAATGAGGAGTGGGAGGCCCCGGTGCACAACTGAGCAAGAGGACAAGTACATTAGAGTGCTGCCTGTTGGAGTAGAAACCCAGTTTGATAAACAGACGCCTCACAAGTCCTCAACTGGCAGCTTCATTAAATAGTACCCACAAAACACCAGTCTCAACATCAACAGTGAAGAGGCAACTCTGGGATGCTGGCCTTCCAGGCAGAGTTCCTCTGTCCAGTGTCTGTGTTCTTTTGCCCATCTTAATCTTTTATTTTTATTGGCCAGTCTGAGATATGGCTTTTCCTTTGCAACTCTGCCTAGAAGGCGCCTCTTCACTGTTGATGTTGAGACTGGTGTTCTCAGAACAAGTTTCAGAAGAAAGTTCTTTTTTCTGGCCATTTTGAGCCTCTTTTTTTAACCTTTTATTTTACTAGGCAAGTCAGTTAAGAACACATTCTTATTTTTAATGACGGCCTAGGAACTGCCTTGTTCAAGGGCAGAAAGACAGATTTGTACCTAGTCAGCTCGGGATTCGATCTTGCAACCTTTCGGTTACTAGTCCAACGCTCTAACCACTAGGCTACGCTGCCGTCAATTAAACCCACAAATGCTGATGCTCCAGATAATCAACTAGTCTAATGAAGGACAGTTTTATTACTTCTTTAATCAGCACAATAGTTTTCAGCTGTGCTAATATAATTTCAAAAGGGTTTTATAATTATCAATTAGCCTTTTAAAATGATAAACTTGGATTAGCTAACACAACGTGCCACTGGAACACAGGAGTGATGGTTGCTGATAATGGGCCTCTGTATGCCTATGTAGATATTCCATTAAAACAGTTGTTTCCAGCTACAGTAGTCATTTACAACACTGTATTTGTGATTAATTTGATGTTATTTTAATGGACAAAAAAATGTTATTTTCTTTCAAAAAACAAGGACATTTCTAAGTGACCCCAAACTTTTGAACTGTAGTGTGTATTATTTATGAACGAATTATGCTTCTGAAGCAACCATGATGTAGTCATATTTTTTTTTTTTTCTTCAAGTCCTTCATTCTTTAGGTTTAGTAGCTATTTGCTTTGATGGGGCCAAATCACAGGTATTCAGAAACGGGTAATTAGGAAAACCTAGCATGAATGTGTTTTTTGGGGGGTGGGGGGGTAGTTTGCTTGTGTGTAGCTGTGACAGGAAATGGTTAGTATTAGCAGTCATGTCTATAGTATACTAAATCTCAGTAGGAATGTTTTATGAAATGTGTTCTGTATGTGTAGGATTTCTGCCGTTAGCTGATGTTTAATGCCTCAGACTTGGTATGTTCCTGAATCTAAAGTAGCCACCGTATTGGGTGCACTTGGCGTGGCATCCGGACCCAAATGTCTTCCTCAATTAAGTACCCGGCCACAAGGGTTAGTCAGCTATTTGGCTGGCAGCTGGCGCTTATAGAAGTGTGTATGGAACAGCCGTTAACTGATGTTTAACGTCTGTGACTTACTCTGCGTGTTCTGTTGTTTTCAGTCACAGCATGAACAGACAGCAGCAGGGAGGTGGGCAGTACAGCAACGCTCCGCCCCCTGGCAACTACCACCAGGGGAACTACAGCAGGCCCCCCACAGCGGCAGTGGTGGTCACCTCCCACCCTTCCAACGTGAAGACCACCTACACCCACACAGGCCCCAGACAAACACCTTTACTGCATTTCTGATCAACTAAAATATAGCCATTACATTGTGTCAAGTAGTAACTCTCTCCATCTGAAATAGGCAATAGAAAGGCTGTCAGACGGCCAGTAATCTCCATTCCGATAAGGCGTTTTTGTGGCATCATTCCTTACTTGCAGCTACATTTCACTTCCTTTCTCCTTGGCTGAGATATTGTACCTCTTCTGAAAAGACATAACTATATTATACCATTAAATGGCCCTTTGTTCAACACTGGGAAGTTAGAATGGTGTAACCTACGTATGGAGGGGGGACATTCTCTGTTTCCCTGCCCCTAATCAGAGGCTCCTGGATGGGCCCTTGCCTCATGCTCCTCTGACAGCAGGTGTGTGTTACAAATGGCACCCTATTCCCTACATAGTGCAACTACTTTTGACCTATATAGTGCCCATAGAGCTCCGATCAAAAGTAGTGCACTATATAGGAATAGGTTGTCATTTGGGATGCAGACTTCGGTTCTCCAATTTGACTTTGATGTGCCAATTTGCAAATGGATGAATAATCTCATCTGTCTGCTGATAGCTTGTGGGGGAGTCGAGACTATTATGGTGGCACTTGATGCAAATAAGCCTTGGTTCCTTCGGATTGTGGCAGCCAGTGCCTCCCCTGGCCTATGCTGTTTATTCCTGATGGTAAACTTGCCAATTAGCAGCGTAGGACCGAACTTCATCCTCTCTTTTTCTATATGAGAGTTATTTTGATTAAGGCAATCAGGGTTAATACTCTGGCCCATCTGTGATTGTGGGCCTGTTTCTCTTCAAATTGTCACTTTACGTGACGGTGGGATTTTTTTATTCATGTTCTTCTAGTCCTCCTGAAGAGATGTAATTATTCCTACACTTCTGGCGGCTTGATATTAACATTTAGTTGATGTGAATTGTAACTGCTTAATTTCACCAACTACTGTACCTTTGACACTTTCCTTGAATAACCAGATGGCCTACACATTAAGTCAGTAAGAGCAATTTACATGAAATAATTGTAGAAATAATTGTAGTATTTATTCCCATGCCCATCCGTAATAAGAGAATCTAGCCATTTTGGTCAACTCATTTATGTACAGGTTTCATGATTATGAATTGTTATATTTAATGAGATGAATAACCACATTCCCTATGGAAAATCTACACCCCCTTGAACTTTTCACATTTTGTTGTGTTACAAAGTGGGATTTAAATAGATTTAATTGTCTTTTTTTGGGGGGGGTCATTGATCTACACAAAATACACATGTCAAGTTAAAATGTATATCTTTTTATAAATAAAAAAAATTGTATTCACCCCTTTGTTTAGGCAAAACTATCGCTAGTTCAGAAGTAAAATCTGGCTTAACAAATCACAAGTTATGAATTCACTCTGTGTGAAATAATGGGTGTTGACATAATTTTTTTACTGACTACCCCCTTCCTCTTTCCCCATACATCTGTAAGGTTCCCCAGTCAAGTATTGGATTTCAAGCACAGATTTGTCTACAAACACCAGGGAGCTTTTCAAAAGCCTCATAAAGAAACTGCTGTGATTGGTAGATGGGTAACAATAAATCAGACATTGAATATGTCTTTAAGCATGGAAATGATGCTGTGGCTGATGTGTTAAACCACCCAGACAAATCAAAGATGCAGCCGTCCAACTGAGCTGCAGGACAGGAAGGAAATTGCTTTGGGATGTCACCATGAGACCATTAGGGGATTTTATAAAAAAAACAGCTACAGAGTTCATTGACTGTGATGGGAGAAAACTGAGGCTGGATTAAGAACATTGCAGTGACTCCACAGTAATGACTTCAATGAGTGTGTAGTGATTACACAGTAATGACTTCAATGAGAGTGAAAAGAAGAATGCTAATCTATAGAATAAAAAGCCACAAAAGTAATACTGCAAAAAACATAGCTAGGAATACACTTTTGGGCATAAATGCAAACCTTATGTTGGGGGGGACACCACATTACTGAGTAACTTAACTGCCTCATTTTCAAGCATGGTGGTGGTTGCATCATATTATGGGTATGCTTGACATCGGCAAAGACTAGTGAGTTTTTCAGGATGAAAAGAAATGGAGCTAAGCGCAGTCAAAATCCTGAAGTAAAACCTGCTTCAGTCTGTTTTACGCTAGACACTGGGCGAGGAATTCACCTTTCAGCAGGACAATAACATACAACACAAAGCGAAATCTACGCTGGAGTTGCTTACCAAGAAGACAGTAAATGTTCCTGAGTGGCCAAGTTACGGTTTTGACTTAAATATGCTTAAATCTATGGCAAGACTTTAAAATTGCTGTCTAGCCATGATCCCCAACATCTTGACAGAGCGTGAATAATTTTAAATAGAATAATTTTGCACAATACAGGTGAGACTTACCCAAGAAGACTCTGCCTAAGGTGTTTTCTAACATGTATTGACTCTGGGGTAAATTCTTATCTAATGAAGATATATTAGTGTTATTTTTATTAGTCTTTCAAATATAGTAGAATTGTTCTTCCACTTTGACAGAGTATGTTGTGTAGATCATTGACAGAATGTACAATGAAATCCATTTTAATCACACTTTGTAACACGAAATGTGTAGAAATTCAAGTGCGGTGTAGACTTTCTATAGGCACTGTATACATGCAGACTTGGCATTATCGGTCCCAACAGCACAATTAGCCTGACTAGTTATTGAGACCAGACTAGAAAACAACTCTAGGACGGTAGTGTGCTCGGAGTTCAAAGACATGCTTTTGTTGCTGTTAACTGTCTCTGAGAGGATCCACTAGGTTGTCAGTAATCACCCTGGTCGGCTGGGTCCTTTGTGTTGGGTTGGGGGGCTCCTGTGTCCCTCCCCGGTGTCCCCGTTTGCTGATTAGTGGTGCTAGCTGCTCTGGGAGACTAGGGGTGGTAATGAGATTGTCAAGTGCTTCTGGACACACTGGCCCCTCTGATAAAAGCCTTCTGGGAGGATCCCATTTGATTGGATGTGTAGTAGACTAGGGAGGGTTGAAACCAAGAACTTCCCCCTTTGACTGCACCTCTACCCCATGTGGTGATGTGTCAGCAGCTGTCTCTGAAACATGTTGTGGGGTTTTGTTGTGCCTATTCAAAATGGCTGCTGGGTAATGACCCACCGGGAGACACCGCTGGTTGCCATTAGTCTTCTGACATCCAGTCACATTGTGTTAGCAGCAACTTTGTCACACCATTTTAAAAGTTGCAGTTTAATGGTCGATCCCATGGAATTATATTTCCAAACTAAGTTCTAGACCTAGAACTTGACCAACTGTTTTACTGGAGTAATGGAAGAACATGTGTATTGGGGGGGACATGTGAGTTGGTTTGAGCTAGTTGTAATCCCTTGGGTTAATTACAGTGACTGTATATTGTACGGGGGATTTTAGGTGTAATCCTTCGTTGTCTTTTGTATCACATGGCCCAGGGCTCTCGAGGAGAGTTTTAGATCATTGTTAATTAAGGAGATTGACAGGTGTGTAATTATAATTTCCTCCGTTGAGTGACTGTCTGCTGGTCATCAGAGTAGGACAGAAGACACAGGCCAGAGTGGGTGGTCCTCAATAAAGTTGAGTTGGTCCAAGAGATTATTAACGGTCAAGATTTACTCATCTACAGGTCCAACCTAATCACAGCGTCTGGACAAACAGTTATGAATTGTTGGTATGTTTCGGTTATACATAGTTCTTTTTTTTTTCTATGTTTCTCAAGTGACTGAAAAATTCTACATCTGAAAACCTTAAGTTTGCTCAGTTATGTTGGCTTGTGGGTCTACTTTACTCCACCATAACTCAGACTGACCAACCAGTCTATATTCTCTCTTGGTCATCTCAGACCATGTTAAACTCTCTACATGTCATAACATTCAGCACTAGGTATTGTACCACAAGGCCAAACATGTTTATTTCCCAGGGATCCCATCGCCTCTTATCAAATTTCTTTAACACCAGCCTCCAATCCAGGTTTGTAAATGACTGGCTTTTCTTTGCTGAAGTTCTTTTCATCACACCCTTCACCCCGCCCCTCTCCTCCTGTCTCACCCACTCACCAGGCCTGGCCCTATAAACAAACAAGTCCCAGGCTTGCAGCTGGTCATTGCCTTTGGCAACAGCGGATCTAGAAGAAGCGGCTCTCAAAGGGGCTTCGCTGCGCTAGAACTAGGGGGTACTTGAGCCATCCACAATGCTGCCCACTGAATTGCTTACTTCTTTTTCCTGAAGGGAAGGAATGCAAATGAAGCATTTTTTTCTTTTCCACCACCTCAAATCTTTTGTGATTTAGTGCTTCAATGGGCTTCATTTTATCTTTGGGATTGTTTTATCTCTTGGATCAGGTTTAAGATTGAAATATATGGGTTTGATGTTGAGGTTAAAGCTGAAATTAATTGGGTTAATTAACTTGTACGTTTTGACATGCTGTCGCAGTGTTTGTATACCAAACCTGAGTTTCCCTATTGATTGGCAAACATTCCGTGCAGCAGCTATAACTTTAACTCCAAGGGATTGTCTTATTATTATTTTTTATATTAAGTGGTGTCTCATTTTGTCAATCTAGCATTTACACTCTACTGAGAAATCTCATAGCTGATTTTTATCTATGCAATGTGTGTGAAATTACACTGATGGCAACTCATCAGAACAGAATTCTTAGGTAGATGGACTTAAAGTATTGCTCTTTAGAGTTGCGCTCGTTATGTTCCTTAGTGGTGTGTTGGGGCCCTTTTTTTTGAAAAAGTCTCTTGTCACCCACAGATTCTAGGCAGCAGGGTCTTCTAGGGACACCTCCCCACACAACCCTCAGCAGCAATATCCAAGGTGAGTTCTACGGCTCTCTGCTTTTTATACATAGGCATGTATTTACAAGGTATTCCCTCATCCCTGGGCCTGCTAAGTTCATGACTAATGCAGTAGCATTTTATATACACTTTATAAACCGATGTTCTATTTTGTTTTTAGGGTGCTAGCTACAACATATTAAGTTAACCTTGATACACATTTGTTTTTTTACTACCCATGAGGTTTAGCGTAATATGTGGTTGGTAGAAACTGTTTCAGTGCTTTAGTGGGGGACCACTGAGTCACACTAAATGTACAGTTAGATGAAACATCTTGCTTTATTAGTTGAGGCCACTGGGCTTCACCATGGGGGCTTAGAGATGAATTAAGAATTTGGGAGGCGCTAAACAAATTTCTCTTGAGGAGGTTTGGCCAACTTAATGAGGCATCACTAATACTGCTCCGGCAGTATCCTTTCGCGCCACAGTGTCCGCACAGGCCCGTCATTGA
>NW_025550720.1:0-11308 GCF_905237065.1 Salmo salar
CAGCACAGACCAGCCTCATACAGAACACTGTTGCTGTTCCTAGGACAGTCCAGCACAGACCAGCTCTCATAAAATATTAGTGGAATCAGAACAGTACAGCACAGACCATACAGAAGATATTATCTATAGCGTTTAGAATAGTAGCAGCACAGACATTTCTTACAGAACACTACAGCTGTTAGAAACAGGTCACAGCACAGACCAGCTCTCTACAGAACACTATGAAAGCAGCTGTTCAGAAGAGCACAGCACATGACACAAAAAGAACAGAAGAGTTAAGAATTTAAGAACACTACAGTTGATTCAGAACAGAACCAGCAGCAGACCAGCCTCTACAGAATAACATGTTGAGAACAGCGACAGATGAGACCAGGTTAGTGAACACTAAGGTTCAGAACAAGTACAGCAGCAGACCAGCCTCTACAGAACACTACTTTCAGGAAGTGACAGCAAGATGAGTCTCATGTAGAACACTACAGCATGTAAAAAAGAACCAAAAAACATTAGAACAATTTAAACAATAAGAACATAAGTAAACAGGTACAGCACAGACCAGCCCTTGGCCAGAATACTCTCACAGCTGTTCAGAACAGTAAAGCACAGACCAGCCTGAGCAGAAAAATGAGCTGTTCAGAACAAAAAGAAGACATAAATAGAACAATACAGAATTGACCATATAGAACACTACAGCTGTTCAGGAATAGTCAGCACAGACAGCCTCTAGAGAACACTACAGTTAGAACAGTCAGCACAGACCAGCTCTACAGAAACACTATAGGTTGGGAAACAGTCAGCACAGACCATTCCTCTAGAGAACACTATAGCTGTTCAGAACAGTACAGCACAGACCAGCCTCTACAGAACACTTGACAGCTGTTCAGAACAGTCTCCAGCACAGACCAGCCCTCTACAGAACACCACAGCTGTTCAGAAGAGTACAGCACAGACCAGCCTCACAGAACACTACAGCTGTTCAGAACAGTACAGCACAGACCAGCCTCTACAGAACACTACAGCTGTTCAGAACAGTACAGCACAGACCAGTCTCTACAGAACACTGCCAGCTTTCAGAACAGTCCAAGACAGACCAGCCTCTACAGAACACTACAGCTGTTCAGAACAGTACAGCACAGACCAGCCTCTACAGAACACATAGCTGTGCAGAACAGTCTAGCACAGACCAGCCTCTACAGAACACTACAGCTGTTCAGAACAGTCCAGCACAGACCAGCCTCTAACAGAACACTACAGCTGTTCAGAACAGTACAGCACAGACCAGCCTCTACAGAACACTACAGCTGTTCAGAACAGTACAGCACAGACCAGCCTCTACAGAACACTACAGCTGTTCAGAACAGTACAGCACAGACCAGCCTCTACAGAACACTATAGCTTGTTCAGAACAGTACAGCACAGAATAGCCTCTACAGAACACTACTAGCTGTTCAGAACAGTACAGCACAGACCAGCCTCCACAGAACACTACAGCTGTTCAGAACAGTACAGCACAGACCAGCCTCTACAGAACACTACAGCTGTTCAGAACAGTACAGCACAGACCAGCCTCTACAGAACACTACAGCTATTCAGAACAGTACAGCACAGACCAGTCTCTACAGAACACTACAGCTGTTCAGAACAGTCCAGCACAGACCAGCCTCTACAGAACACTACAGCTGTTCAGAACAGTCCAGCACAGACCAGCCTCTACAGAACACTGCCACAGCTGTGGAGAACAGATACAGCACAGACCATCCCCTGACAGAACACTATAGCTGTTCAGAACAGTACAGCACAGACCAGCCTCACAGAACACTACAGCTGTTCAGAACAGTCCAGCACAGACCAGCCTCCACAGAACACTACAGCTGTTTAGAACAGTACAGCACAGACCAGCCTCTACAGAACACTACAGCTGTTCAGAACAGTACAGCACAGACAGCCTCTACAGAACACTACAGCTGTTCAGAACAGTACAGCACAGACCAGTCTCTACAGAACACTACAGCTGTTCAGAACAGTCCAGCACAGACCAGCCTCTACGAGAACACTACAGCTGTTCAGAACAGTCCAGCACAGACCAGCCTCTCAACACTCCATAAAGTTCCAAAGAGAGGGAGAGAGAACTTCATTTCAACCTAGAGTGAATGTGAGAAGCGTTATGCAAATATACAACACGTTCCTCTCACTTACACAGAGTAGAGGGAAGTATGAATTGATTGACCAGGCACCATGACTGTGTTAAGCCCTTAAACGGCCCCTTCTCTGCACTGTGTGAGAGGGATGCCTCATGGGGAGGGCCAGAGCTACTGTGGAACTGGCACCACAGGGAGTTAATGAAACCTCAATGGTCCAAAGTTCCTATTGACGAACAAAGACGGAAATGAGTGTTGCTTGCCTTCCACAGAGCCATGTGTCACTACTGTAACTAGACTACACAGCTAATGAGTTCTCTTTTCTACCCTAAAGATGATTCATGTGGATTGGTACTGGTAGGTGGAGACGGGGTTGAGACGGGGCTGGAGACGGGGCTAGAGACGGGGTTGGGGAAGGGGTTGGGGACGGGGCTGGAGACGGGGCTGGGGACGGGGCTGGAGACGGGGTTGGAGACGGGGCTGGGGACGGGGCTGGGGACGGGGTTGGGGACGGGGCTGGGGACGGGGCTGGGGACGGGGCTGGGGACGTGGCTGGGGACGGGGGTGGGGACGGGAAGGGGTTGGGACGGGGTGGGGACGGGGCTGGGGACGGGGCTGGGGACGGGGTTGGGGACGGGCTGGGGACGGGGCTGGGGGACGGGGCTGGGAACGGGCAGGGGATGGGCTGAGACGGGGCTGGGGATGGGGTTGGGGACGGGGTTGGGGAACGGGGCTGAGACGGGGTTGGGGACGGGGTTGGAGACGGGGTTAGGGACGGGGCTGGGGACGGGGATGGGGCTGGGGTTGGGGACGGGGTTGGGGACGGGGTGGGGACGGGGTTGGGGACGGGGCTGGGGACGGGGACAGGGTTGGGGACGGGGACAGGGTTGGGGACAGGGTTGGGGACAGATGGAACTGAAGGATGTGGTGCACGAGTCACTACAGGAAATGTAGGAGGACCTCCTGGAGGACTCTGTTTGTGTGTGTGTGTGTGTGTGTGTGTGTGTGTGTGTGTGTGTGTGACCAACATAACACAGTTGTACCACAGCCAGACCCCTTCCCACCCCCACCACTCCAATATTAGGAACCTGAGTGAGAGTATGTGACCGTGTCTGAATGTCTGAAACTATAAAAAGGAACATGTTGGCGTATCACATCCTCCACAAAGTGTCAATACAACAACCTTTTGCGCCAAACACAGTACAGATGAGAAAATACATGTCATATGGATATCACTCCAGACAACATGTCTCTGTCATGCAGGAGGGGTGAAGTCAGGCGCAGGAGACTCAGGTACGTGGAAAAACACGTTTAATGAACACAGTCTTAAAGTCCATAAATATAAGGCAGGGTAACAAAATCCAGCCACAGGCAAGAACCCTAAACCGAATCGGGACGCAGCCCAGCAAACCCTGTATGCCTAAACACCGAACGGCAGAGGAAAACTCAAATCCCCAACCCACAATAAAATGACACAAATAATCCCGCACAATCACAAACCAAAACAGACAGACTAAATACTCCCACTAATGAACTAACACAAAACAGGTGCTAACATAAACCAGACATCACCAAATGAAAATGAAAAGGAGATCGGTGGCAGCTAGTAGGCCGGCGACGACGACCGCCGAGCGCCGCCCGAACGGGGAGAGGCGCCACCTTCTGTAGACGTTGTGACACTCACAGTAAGCTTGTCCCAAATGGCACCCTAGTGCATTTTAGTGCAAAATAGTGCACTTTGTAGGGAATAGGTGCCATTTGGGACTCACATTTAGTGTTTCTACTGTATAATAACCAGATGGACATTATGAGAAAAATGGGAAAACAAGACAGATATGAGAAAATATATATCCAGAAATAAGGTAGATATCATCCTAACTGATGATATCACATTAATATACAGAAAGCGGAGGGACGGTTCAGAGCGGGTGCGATGGAGAGAGTCTTTCATTTCGTAGCAAACCCATTATGACCATAGTCAACCTGGTAGTCTCCAGCAGCAATAAAACAGGATATTAAACATATTATGTTCAGCCCATCGCTAATTTCGAAATGATTTGATCAACATCGCCATAATCACATGAATTAATGCTGTGTGTACAGATGAAGGCTGCCCTGCTTGGCCATAATGTTAGAGTACATTATTATGTGACTCCTGTCTTCAGATTCAACAACAGAACAAATGAGACATAAAACAGTGAGAACGACTGGGAAGACATAAGAGTGAAAATGAATGGGACACAACATTTACAATGAATGGGAAACATTTAACAGTGAGAGCTAAGTCATTAGGTGCGTCACAATTTTATACTCCTCGCGGCGCAATGGTCTAAGGCACTGCAACGCAGTGCTAGAGGTGTCACTACAGGCCCTGGTTCAATCCTGGGTGGTGCACAATTGGCCCAGTGTTGTCTGGGTTAGGGGAGGGTTTGGCCGGGGTAGCCTGTCATTGTAAATAAGAATTTGATCTTAACTGATTTGCCTAGTTATATAAAGATACAATTAGCAACCTATTTAGTGCACTGCTTTTGACCAGATGCCTGGGAATACAGTATGGGAAACAGTATGGGAATACACTATGGGAATACAGAATGGTGCTATTGGGATATGCAGGGGCCTGAACTACTGACAGAATTTAAGGGGGAAAAGTACAGTCAGTGTCTCTCTTTAACTATGACATTTTATTGCCAGGCGAGTTGAAACCAGTGAGCAGAATAGGTCAGTTCAGTTGACTTCTCAGCATGCCTCAGTGTTTTCTCACTCACTCACTCACTCACTCACTCACTCACTCACTCACTCACTCACTCACTCACTCACTCACTCACTCACTCACCACCACTCACTCACTCCACCACTCCACTCACCACTCACCACCACACACTCACACACTCACACACTCACACACTCACACACTCACACACTCACTCTCTCTCTGTCTTGGGCTTTCTCTATGCCGAGTCATTTCAGCAAGCCATAAAATCGTTTCTGTAGTTCGAAACATAATTAGCATTACTGAAACATAATTTTTTGAAATGTAATTTGATATCTGAGAAATTAAGCTATTCGTGCACCCAAATTGGCCCTTTTAATTTCTAAGATACACATAATACTCAACAAATATTGTACCCAAAATTCGATTTGGACCAAACTTCTTCCTACCATTGAGTAAGACATGAAGAATCCAATAACATGGTCAAGGGCCACCCACCCACACCAATCCCACCCCCACACCAATCCACCCCACACCAATCCCACCCCAACACCCAATATTCAGTATCAGTTCTCTGAAAGAATATGCCTAAAAGGAGGACAAACTGAATTTGCGTTCATGGAGGATTGGCTTGAATTGTGAGGATGACCATATCATTTATTTTCAACATGAGCAAAAGATATTGGTTTTCTACCCGAAGTTGTCAAGAAAAATATATAAGTATAAACTGAACATGCAACAATTTCAACGATTTTACTGAGTTACAGTACAAATCAGTCAATTAGGCCTTAATCTTGGTCATAGATACCTTTAAAAAAAGGTAGAGGCGTGGATCAGAAAACCAGTCAGTATCTGGTGTGGCCACCATTTGCTTCACGCAGCGCGACACATCTCCTTCACATAGAGTTGATCAGGCTGTTGATTGTGGCCTGTGGAATGTTGTCCCACTCCTCTTCAATGGCTGTGCAAAGTTGCTGAATATTGGCGGGAACTGGAACCTGCTGCCGTACACTTCGATCTAGAGTAGTCGACCAAGAGTCGTCTATTCTTCGAAACCAATCGATTTGGTCGAAATGTTTAAATGTGAATTCATATACTGTATAGACACATCCTATGTGTTTTAATCAAGTCAACTATATGCACTGAGCTTGTCTGATGCTTAAAGCGAAAGGTTTGATTAAATAATTAAGACACACAAATGACTAGAGGGAGTCCGACCGCAATTGATTTGATTGTGCCGGGCCGGGCTCAGATTTGCTGCGCTGTGTTAAAAAAAGACAGCGAGTGACTGTATGACTAGCAACCGTTGTCTCTCTCTCTCCTTCCTCCCTGCTGCAGCGACCACCACAGAACATCAGCAGGGTATATCGCACTTTGTCCGTGTTGCTGAAGCTGCAACATAATTACAGCCATTTCTGACTGAATTCTGTACAGATCTTTGCAACATGGGCCGTGCATTATCATGCTGAAACATGAGGTGATGGCGGCGGATGAATGGCATGGCAATGGGCCTTAGGTTCTAATCATGGTATCTTTGTGCATTCCAATTGAAACGCTTAAAATTCAATTGTGTTCATTGTCGGTAGCTTATGCCTTTGCCCATACCATAACCCCACTGCCACCATGGGGCACTCTGTTCACAATGTTGACATCAGCAAACCGCTCGCCCACATGATGCCAACACACTATCTGCCATCTGCCTGGTACAGTCGAAACCGGGATTAATCCACGAAGAGCACACTTCTCCAGCATGTCAGTGGCCATCGACGGTGAGCATTTGCCCACTGAAGTCAATTACGACACCGAACTGCAGACTCTAGTGAGAACAACGAGCACGCTTCCCTGAGATGGTTTCTGACAGTTTGTGTAGAAATTATTTTGTTTTGCAAACCCACAGTTTCATCAGCTTTTCTGGGTCGCTGGTCTCAGAAGATCCCGCGGGTGAAGAAGACGGATGTGGAGGGGCTGACGTGGTTACACGTGGTCTACGGTTGTAAGGCCAGTTGGACATACTGCCAAATTCTTTGAAACATTTTTGGAGGTGGCTTATAGGAGACAAATGAACATTTAATGTAATTCTCCGGCAACAGCTCTGGTGGACATTCCTGCATTCAGCATGCCAATTGCACACTCCCTCAAAACTTGAGACATACGTAGCATTGTGTTGTGTGACATAACTGCATATTTTAGAGTGGCCTTTTATTGTCCCCAGCACAAGGTGAAATGATCATGCTGTTTAATCAGCTTCTTGATATACCACACCTGTCAGGTGGATGGATTATCTTGGCAAAGGAGAAATGCTCAATAACAGCGATGTAAACAAATTTGTGCACAAAATTTGAGAGAAATAAGCTTTATGTGCATATGGAAAATTTCTGGGATCTTTTATTTCAGCTCATGAAACATGAGACCTACACTTTACACATTGTGTTTATATTTGTGTTCAGTATAATAAACACAAGACACCAGCAACATGGATAAAAGGGTGCGTTGGCAGTAGCACGAACAGCGGCGCCTAGTGGGCAAAACGTTGTACTTTCACACTCATTTATGGTAAATAATGCAAGGGACTTATTTAAAAACCATCCCCAGATTCACAGGGAAACATTACAAATGATGAAGAAGCAATACTCAAGCAGCAGCTCCATACTACTTGTCAGACATAGAGAACTGATACTGTATTCTGGTTGGTGGGGTGAGATTGGCGTGGGGTGGCTATTGATCCTTTTGCTGAATTCCTCAGGCCTAACTCATTGTTAGGAAGAATTGTAGTCCAAATCGGATGTTAGGTACTATATTTATTGAAGATTATATGAATCCTATAAATTAAAATAGCTTAATAGCAATCAGTTAGCTTAATTTCTCAGATCAAATTATATTTCAAAAAATAATGTTGCAGGAATGCTAATCTTATCTGTTTCTAACTACAGAAATGATTTCAGAACAATCTGAGATGGGTGTTGAAATCCTCTTTCTTGTGCTTTTGAGGTGGCTTGACTAGCCTTATCTCCCGAGTGGCACAGTGGTCCAAGGCACTGCATTTCAGTGCTAGAGGTGTCACTATGGATACCCTGGTTCAATGCCAGGCTGTATCACAACTGGCTGTGATTGGGAGTCCCATAGCGTGGCGCACAATTGGCCTGGGTTTGGCTGGTGTAGGCTGTCATTGTAAATATGAATGAGTTCTTAACTGACTTGCCTTGCTAAATAAAGGTTAAATAAAAAAATGATCTCTGTCTCTTTACTCTGTGACAGATAGAGAACAGTGAGGTGGGTACTACCTCTCTGACTGACTGGCCATTTGTATAATTGATTGTGACACCCTGTAATTGCACCCCAGCTATGTTTAGGATTGTCTACAGGAGTTAATCTCTTGTTATTGCCTCAGTCCGAAGCTTGGAAAGAAACACTTCTATCATCACATACAAAATATGTGTTTTGACATGCAGAAAGGCAAGCCAATATGCTATAATGGCTGGCTATTAGTTGATCACTCATATTTTTTGTGATGGACTGTATGGAAATTGACAATTTTAGTAGTTTGTTCTCATTAATTTAATGGACGACTGTGAGTCAGAAATGGGGATTGATTCCTCTCTCTGCATGGTAGACCAGACCAGCTTGTTACCAGCCCATCTTCTGCTTTAACCATCCATCTGGACAAGCGGCTCAGAGCCACGTCCCTGTGCTGCTAGCCCTAGGAGAACACTGCTGATAAATACATCAACTAGATAGGCTTCATTCTAGATATGCATAATACTGTAATCTATATTGATTGTAAATTCTATACTTGACAATACAAAGACTGGATTTATATAATCTGAGGCTGAATCTGCTAGTTAAAACCACTCTTAAAGAGGCAATCTGGGATTGGTACATCCATTTTGGACTTTTAAATTAATTATAAATTGATTATTGACGAAAATAATTGATAAATGCCTCATGAGTTTAATTCCAGCCCCATCCCTCAGCTGTTTAACAAAAAAGTGGCAAGGTGGCAACGTTGTTGTTGTTGTTAGAATCCCAGATGTCCCCTTTAACTCAACAACTGTAGTGGAAAATCAATATTGTAAGCATTTCTCCAGTCAGTCAGGCAATCAGTCAGTGTCGATCTCCGTCAAAAGCACCTGTCTTCTGAATCTAAATGAACCGACAGCTTTCATTTCAGTCCCGACAAGCATATACTGTAGCTACATAATGTCGGTATCAAGGGTTTACGTAAGCTCTTTTTATGTATAATCCATCTAGGTTAAACAAAGCAACAGTAACCATGTCATCCCCCCACAAAAAAATGTAATGGCTTATTTGATGGAATAGATGTTTAGTGGTGCTTAGGTTGTTACGAGTGTACTGATAAGTATGATAGTTTGAGAAAAACACTATATTGGAGTTGTGCCTGTTGTTCACATGCGTATCTGACCTCTCATTGGATAGAATGGCTAGAATGATCTAGAAAGGGTGTCAAACTCATTCCATGGAGGGCCTAGTGTCTGCAGGTTTTTTTTGTTCTTCTTTCAATTAAGTCCTAGACAACCAGGTGTTGGGAGTTCCTTACTAATTAGTGATCTTAATTAATCAATCAAGTACAAGGGTGGGAGCGAAAACCCGCAGACAATTGGCCCTCCGTGGAATGAGTTTGAGAGAGAATGAAAAGACTGTTACCCAGGCTAACTGCCATCTATTTTTTACTTAATTTTTTCATTGTTAGAGCAGCCACTATAATGGATAATCTGTGGTAACACACAATAACTGAAATGTGTTAGTCACACGCGATATCTCAATTGGCCCAAGAGGGGGCGCTGCATCATTCATGGGAGACTGTTTACTGTTGCCTTGTTTTCCCTGATGATGATGACTGGGACCTGCTAGTGGTAGTTTGGTGATAACTGCACTGTGCTTAAAATGTTCAGTTAGGGATTTTTCTTAACGTTAAGTATCCCAATTTTGCTTTATGGCTCACTTGCCCTTGTTTGACCTGTAAACCACAGGTTTCTACAAAGGGTTCCATCTCGGGTAGCTTTAGGATTCTTGTGTTCAAGTACACAACTGAGGAAAAGTGGATCAATCTCTTTATATCTTTATCTGTAGACTAGAGATTGTTCATTGTTAAAGGGCATGCATGCATGCTGTATAAAACTGAACTCGAATAAAGTTAAACACCATGGGAGCGATCTCAACGCCCTTTGCAAAGCACACGAAGTGACAAGGTCTTTGATTTCCTTAGCAGAAGTCCACAGAGATCAGAGAGAATCTCTGGCTTCTGAATCTGACTCTAGCCTGTCAGAAAAGTGAAATGTAGGTCTCCTAAATTAGTGTCTATAATTGGATTACAACAGGAGAAAGCACACAGCTTCCAAAGAGGAGAGGAAGGTGTGTGCCGTGTGTCTGGAAGAACATTCTTTAAGGAAGAGTAAGAGGCGTGCGAGAGAGAGAGCAAGAGAGAGAGAGCGCGAGAGAGAGAGAGTAATCCACTTTGCTTGACCAGCAGAAATCAACAAAGGAAAATAATGGTCTGTTCCACAGGGGAAAAGAAGCAGCTCTGGGACAATTCTTACAGTAGAACAAGATGATCTCTGAGATCCAACCTCCTGCCAAATGTATGACCATATTATAGACACATATTTCCCTCAGATTACAGACCCACAAAGAATTAGAAAACAAATCATATTTTGATAAACTCCCATATCTATTGGGTGAAATACCAGTGTGCAATCACAACAGCAAAATGTTTGACCTGTTGCCGCAAAAAAAGGGCAACCAGTGAATAACAAACAAGCTGAGTGTAATGTTTACCGTTCATTTTTTATTGTTTATTTCACTTTTGTTTATGATCTATTTCACTTGCTTTAGCAATGTAAACATATTAATATTAAACATATATAATATTAAAGAAGTCTCATGGTATTGCTCGCCTGAGGTAGAGTACCTTATGATAAGTTGTTGACCACACTATCTACCAAGAGAGTTCTCATCTGTATTATTCGTAGCCGTTCTATTTACCACCACAAAGCAAAGCTGGCACAAAGACCGCTCTCAAACAACTCTATAAGGCATAAGCAAAGAAGAAAATGCTCACCCAGAAGTGGCGCTCCTAGTGGCCGGGACTTTAATGCAGGCAAACTTAAATCAGCTTTACCAAATTTTTACCAGCATGTCAAATGTGCAACAGGGGGGAGAAAAATCCTAGACCACCTTGCACTCCACACACAGAGATGCACAACTCTCCCCGTCCTTCATTTCGGCAAATCGACCATAATTCTTTCTCCTGATACCTGTCACAAGCAAAATTCAAAGCAGGAAGCACCAATGACTCGCTTTCAATACGGAAGTGGCCAGTTGACGTGGCGTGGCGAGAATCTGGTTCTCACCATGCGCTCACCACTGGTGTCCCCAGGCTCTGTTTAGGCCCTCTCCATTCTCGCTATAACCAAGTACTTGGCTCTGTCATGTTATCCCTCACATG
>NW_025550721.1:0-3553 GCF_905237065.1 Salmo salar
TTGAGTTTAGCGGAAATCTATGCAGCTTACTCACTACTTTTTATAGTATATAGGCCTTGGGCATATGAGGTTCTACTGAGTCCCGAATTCTATGATGGTAGTCATAGCAGATAATATTTAATTTTTGGTGACTTTAACATTCACATGGAAAAGTCAACAGAACAAAAGGCTGGAGCCATATCGACTCAGTGGGTTGTAACAGCTGGACACCAAATAATGACTAGTTTTGTCATGGAATAAATGTTGTGGATAAATGTTTTTCTCATAATCCTGGACTATCGGACCACCATTTTATTACGCTTGCAACCCGGCAACAAATAATCTGCTCAGACCCCAACCAAGGAGCATTAAAAGTGAGGCTATAAATTCTCAGACAACCCAAAGATTCCTTGATGCCCTTTCAGACTGCTCTGCCTACCAAGGACGCAGAGGACAAAAATAGAACCACCCAACCGAGGAACTCAATTTAACCTTGGAATACCCTAGATGCAGTTGCACCCCTAAAAACTAAAAACATCGTATAAGAAACTAGCTCCCTGGTATACAGAAAATACACGAGCTCTGGAAGCAAGCTTCCAGAAAATTGGAACGGAAATGGCGCCACACCAAACTGGAAGTTTCCGACTAGCTTGGAAAGACAGTACCAGCAGTATCGAAGAGCCTCACTGCTGCCTCGATCATCCTATTTTTCCAACTTAATTGAGGAAAATAAGAACAACCGAAATTTCTTTTTGATACTGTCGCAAAGCTAACTAAAAAGCAGCCTTCGCAAATGGAGGATGGATTTACCAGCAGAATAAATTTATGAACTTCTTGGAGGAAAAAGATCATGATCATTAGAAAGAAATTACAGACCCTCTTTGAAATCTGGGTATTCCTCCAAAGCTCCATTGTCCTGAGTCTGCACAACTCTGCCAGGACCTAGGATCAAGGGAGATACCAAAGTGTTTTAGTACTATATCTCTTGACGCAATGATGAAAATAATCATGGCCTCCAAACCCCCAAGCTGCATACTGGACCCTATTCCAACCAAACTACTGAAAGAGCTGCTTCCTGTGCTTGGCCCTCCTATGTTGAACATAATAAACGGCTTCTATCCAATCGGATGTGTACCAAGCTCACTAAAAGTGCAGTAATAAAGCCCTTGAAAAAGCCGAATGATCCAGAAATATAAAAACTATCGGCCCAATCGAACCTTCCATTCCTCTCCAAAATTTTAGAAAAGCTGTTGCACAGCAACTGACTGCCTTCCTGAAGACAAACAATGTATACGAAACGCTCAGTTGGTTTTAGACCCCATCATAGCACTGAGACTGCACTTGTGAAGGTGGTAAATGACCTTTAATGACGTCAGACCGAGGCTCTGCATCTGTCCTCGTGCTCCTAGATCTTAGTGCCGCTTGGATACATCGATCACCACATTCTTTTGGAGAGATTGGAAACCCAAATTGGTTACATGGACAAGTTTGGCCTGGTTTAGATCTTATCTGTCGGAAAGATATCAGTTTGTCTCTGTGAATGGTTTGTCCTCTGACAAATCAATTGTAAATTTCGGTGTTCCTCAAGGTTCCGTTTTAGGACCACTATTGTTTTACTATATATTTTAACTCTTGGGGATGTCATTCGAAAAACATAATGTTAAATTTCACTGCTATGCAGACGACACACAGCTGTACATTTCAATGAAACATGGTGAAGCCCCAAAATTGCCCTCGCTTAGAAGCCTGTGTTTCAGACATAAAGAAGTGGATGGCTGCAAACTTTCTACTTTTAAACTCGGACAAAACAGAGATGCTTGTTCTAGGTCCCAAGAAACAAAGAGATCTTCTGTTGAATCTGACAATTAATCTGGATGGTTGTACAGTCGTCTCAAATAAAACTGTGAAGGACCTCAGGCGTACTCTGGACCCGATCTCTTTTGAAGAACATATCAAGACTGTTTCAAGGACAGCTTTTTTCCATCTACGTAACATTGCAAAAATCAGAAATTTTCTGTCCAAAAATGACGCAGAAAAATTAATCCATGCTTTTGTTACTTCTAGGCTGGACTACTGCAATGTCTCTACTTTCCGGCTACCCGGATAAAGCACCAAATAAACTTCAGTTAGTGCTAAATACGGCAGCTAGAATCCTGACTAGAACCAAAAAATTTGATCATATTACTCCAGTGTTAGCCTCCCTACACTGGCTTCCTGTTAAGGCAAGGGCTGATTTCAAGGTTTTACTGCTAACCTACAAAGCATTACATGGGCTTGCTCCTACCTATCTTTCCGATTTGGTCCGCCGCACATACCACACGCACGCCACGGTCACAAGACGAGGCCTCCTAATTTCCCTAGAATTTCTAAGCAAACGGCTGGAGGTAGGGCTTTCTCCTATAGAGCTCCATTTTTATGGAATGGTCTGCCTACCAATGTGAGAGACGAGACTCAGTCTCAACCTTTAAGTCTTTACTGAAGACTTATCTCTTCAGTAGGTCCTATGATTAAGTATAGTCTGGCCCAGGAGTGTGAAGGTGAACGGAAAGGCTGGAGCAACGAACCGCCCTTGCTGTCTCTGCCTTGCCGGTTCCCCTCTTTCCACTGGGATTCTCTGCCTCTAACCCTTTTACAGAGGCTGAGTCACTGGCCTACTGGTGTTCTTCCATGCCGTCCATGGGAGGGGTGCGTCACTTGAGTGGGTTGAGTCACTGACGTGGTCTTCCTGTTGGGGTTGGCGCCCCCCCTTGGGTTGTGCCATGGCGGAGATCGTTGTGGGCTATACTGGCCTTGTCTTAGGACGGTAAGTTGGTGGTTGGAGACATCCCTCTAGTGGTGTGGGGGCTGTGCTTTGGCAAAGTGGGTGGGGTTATATCCTGCCTGTTTGGCCCGTCCGGGGTATCATCGGATGGGGCCACAGTGTCTTCTGATCCCTCCTGTCTCAGCCTCCAGTATTTATGCTGCAGTAGTTTATGTGTCGGGGGGCTAGGGTCAGTCTGTTACATCTGGAGTATTTCTCTTGTCTTATCCGGTGTCTGTGTGTATTTAAATATGCTCTCAATTCTCTTTCTCTCTTTCTGTCTTTCTCTCGGAGGACCTGAGCCTAGGACCATGCCTCAGGACTACCTGGTATGATGACTCCTTGCTGTCCCCAGTCCACCTGGCGGCTGCTGCTCCAGTTTCAACTGTTCTGCCTGCGGCTATGGAACCCTGACCTGTTCACCGGACGTGCTTGTTGCACCTCGACAACTACTATGATTATTATTATTTGACCATGCTGGTCATTTATGAACATTTTAACATTTTAACATTTTGACCATGTTCTGTTTTAATATCCACCCTGCACAGCCAGAAGAGGACTGGCCACCCCTCATAGCCTGGTTCCTCTCTAGGTTTCTTCCTAGGTTTTTGGCCTTTCTAGGGAGTTTTTCCTAGGGAGTTTTTCCTAGCCACCGTGCTTCTTTCACATGCTTTGCTTGCTGTTTGGGGTTTTAGGCTGGGTTTCTGTACAGCACTTTGAGAATATCAGCTGATGTACGAAGGGCTATATAAAAATAAATTTGATTTGATTTGA
>NW_025550722.1:0-2879 GCF_905237065.1 Salmo salar
GATTCAGTTCGTCCTCGCCAACACTTGCACCTGTGTTAATCTAGAGAATCACTGGACATGATGCCAGCTGGTCCGTTTGTGGCAGGGCTGAAATGCAGTGGAAATGTTTTTGGGGGATTCAGTTGATTTGCATGGCAAAGAGGGACTTTGCAATTAATTGCAATTCATCTGATCACTTTTCATAACATTCTGGAGTATATGGAAATTGCCATCATACAAACTGAGACAGCAGACTTTCTGAAAATTCATATTTGTGTATTCTCAAAACTTTTAACACCGACAGTACAGATTAGCTCTGTGGTTAGCCCAGTGACTGGCAACTGCTCTGACAGCTGATGCTAAAAGTTAGTGAGGGAGAGATAAGATATCTCCAGCTTCAGTGATTTTTGCAATTGGCCCAGCCATTGGCAGCAGAGAAATCAAACAAACGGAAAGGAGGAATTGGTAGTGACCAGTGAACATATACCTGCTGGAGCGCTGCCACGGGTGGGTGTTGCCATGGTGACCAGTGAGCTGAGATAAGGCAGGGCCTTTACCTTGCCTTCATATAGGGGGACGAATTACCCACCAACGCACACCAGTGTAATCCCGTGGCGCGATTTTCAAATACCCAGAAATGCTATTGCTTCAATTTCTCAAACATATTACTATTTTACACTCATTTTAAAGACAAGACTCCTCAAGAAAATCTAACCACACTGTCGATTTCCTACAAATGCTTTACAATAAAAGGGAAACATTAGATTATGTCAGCAGAGCAACGCAGCCAGAAATAATCAGACACCCATTTTTCAAGCTAGCATATAATGTCACAAAAAGAAGACAGCCAAATGCAGCACTAAACTTTGATGATATTCACCAGACAGACAACCCTAGGACATTATGTTATACAATACATGCTTGTTAATCAAGTTAAATTTATATCAAAAACAGCTTTACATTAGCATGTGACGCTCAGAACTAGCATACCAACAAACCTCCGGTGAATTTACTAAATTACCACGATAAACGTTCACAAAAACATAACAATTATTTTAAGAATTATAGATACAGAACTCCTTTGTGCAATCGAGGTGTCAATTTTAAAATAGGAAATCACATTTTGCAATATTCTCAGTAGATAGCCCAGCCATCACGGCCAGTATTTAGACACCCACTAAGTTTAGCCCTGACCAAAGTAGATTTACTATTACAAAAGTTTGATTAAGATGTTTTCGTCAGAATGCACTCCCAGGACTGCTACTTCAATAACAAATGTACGCTTGGTCCAAAATAATCCATCGTTATATCCAAATAGCGTGTTGTTGTATGCTCAAGACACTATCCAAAGTGGAATAAGGGTCACGAGCATGGCGCACCTCGTGAAAAAAATTCCAAATATTCTATTACTGCATTTTTCAAACAACCGGCGTTAAAATCAAATTTGCGCATTTTTCCTGTAGTGCGATAATATTCGACTGGGAATCTGGGCGTTAGGGAAACAGAGGAAAGAAAACAAAGCATTCTGTGACGCCGGGCACGCGCCTGAGTCTCACAGTACTGTAACCAGCTACTACCCAAACGCGCTTACTTTTTTCAGCCAGAGCCTGCAAAGCCACGATTCAGCTGTGGCAGCCTTCTGAGAGCCCATGGGAGCCGAGAAGTGTACGTAACAGCAGAGATCCTTTGTAATGGATAGAGATAATCAAGAAGGGGAAGAAATTGTCAGACAGGCCACTTCCTGTAAAATGGAAACTTCTTAGGCTTTGGCCTGCCACATGAGTTCTGTTATACTCACAGACACCATTCAAACAGTTTTAGAAACTTGGAGTGTTTTTATCCAAAGCCAATAATTATATGCATATTCTAGTTACTGGGCAGGAGAAATAGATTAAAGGACGTTTTTTATCCAGCCGTGTCAATACTGCACCCTAGCCCTAACAGGCTAGCAAAGACTTATAGATGACCTGGAGCCAGTGTGTTTGGCGACTAATATGTAGTTAGGCCAGCCACGAGAGCAATGTGCAGTGGTGGGTAGTATATGGGGCTTTGGTGACAAAACGTATGGTACCGTGATAGACTATATCCAATTTGCTGAGTAGGAGTGTTGGAGGCTATTTGTAAATGACATCACTGCCAAGTAAGGATCGGAGATGGTAGTTTTACCAGGTATTTTTGGAGCATGAGTGAAGGAGGCAGTTGCAAACAGGAAGCAATTGAGACTTAGATTGGAGATGCTTAATGTGAGTCTGGGCGGAGAGTTTAAGTTAACCAGACACCTAGGGTGTAGTGTCACATATTTTAAGTAAATCCGTCCAGAGTAGTGATGCTAGGCAGGCAGGCGGGTGGAGCAATGTTAAAGAGCAAACAAACATTTTTTTGCATTTAAGAGCAGTGAGGCCACGGAAGGAGAGTTGTATGGCATTGAAGCCTGCTTGGAGGTTATTAACACACTGTCCAGGGAAGGGCCAGATGTATACAGGAATGGTGTCGCCATGAATAGAGAATCACCAGCAGCAAGATGGTATATCTCATTGAAAAGAGAGAATGGAACTCTGTAGCACCGTATACAGAGACTGCCAGAGGTCCGACAACAGGCCCAACGACTTGACACAATGAACTCTAGCTGAGAAGTAGTTGGTGAACCAGGCGAGGCAGTTATTTGAGAAACCAAGCACAGCTTGAGTCTGCTGATAAGAATGCGTTTATTGACAGAGCCGAAAGCCTTGGCCAGGTCGATGAAAACCGCCGCACAGTATGTCGTTTATCAATGGCGTGTTATGATTTCGCTTAGGACCTTGAGCGTGGCTGAGGTGCACCTATGACCAGCTCAGAAACCAGATTGCATAGTGGAAAAGGTGTAATGGTGGATTCGAAATTATCTGCTTGTTAACTTGGCT
>NW_025550723.1:0-10051 GCF_905237065.1 Salmo salar
CTGTCCATTCCAGAAGCATCATTATCTAGCCTGTCTGTGGTGTGCAATTTATGTCATTCCAGAGACATCAGTATCTGTAGCACAGCAAGAGTGTCTGGTCTCTGTCCATTCCAGAACACATCAGTATCTATGCCTGTCTTTGTCAGGTAAAAGTGTTGGCTCTGTCCATTCAGAGACATCCAGTATCTAGCCTGTCTGTCAGAGTGTCTGGTCTCTGTCACATTACAGAGACATCAGTATCTAGCTGTCTGTCAGAGTGTCTGGTCTCTTGTCCATTCAGAGACATCCAGTATCTGTAGCCCGTACTGTGGAGTGTCTGGTACTCTGTCCATTCAGAGACATCAGTATCTAGCCTGTCTGTCAGAGTGCTGGTCTCTGTCCATTCAGAGACATCAGTATCCCCAAGCCTGTCCGCAGAGTGTCGGTCTCTGTCCATTCAGAGACATCAGTATCTAGCCTGTCTGTCAGAGTGTCTGGTCTCTGTCCATTCAGAGACATCAGTATCTAGCCTGTCTGTCAGAGTGTCTGGTCTCTCGTCCATTCGAGACATCAGTATCTAGCCTGTCTGTCAGAGTGTCTGGTCTCTGTTCATTCAGAGACATCAGTATCTAGCCTGTCTGTCAGAGTGTCTGGTCTCTGTCCATTCAGAGACATCAGTATCTAGCCTGTCTGTCAGAGTGTCTGGTCTCTGTCCATTCAGAGACATCAGTATCTAGCCTGTCTGTCAGAGTGTCTGGTCTCTGTCCATTCAGAGACATCAGTATCTAGCCTGTCTGTCAGAGTGTCTGGTCTCTGTCCATTCAGAGACATCAGTATCTAGCCTGTCTGTCAGAGTGTCTGGTCTCTGTCCATTCAGAGACATCAGTATCTAGCCTGCTGTCAGAGTGTCTGGTCTCTGTCCATTCAGAGACATCAGTATCTAGCCTGTCTGTCAGAGTGTCTGGTCTCTGTCCATTCCAGAGACATCAGTATCTAGCCTGTCTGTCAGAGTGTCTGGTCTCTGTCCATTCAGAGACATCAGTATCTAGCCTGTCTGTCAGAGTGTCTGGTCTCTGTCCATTCCAGAGACATCAGTATCTAGCCTGTCTGTCAGAGTGTCTGGTCTCTGTCCATTCAGAGACATCAGTATCTAGCCTGTCTGTCAGAGTGTCTGGTCTCTGTCCATTCAGAGACATCAGTATCTAGCCTGTCTGTCAGAGTGTCTGGTCTCTGTCCATTCAGAGACATCAGTATCTAGCCTGCTGTCAGAGTGTCTGGTCTCTGTCCATTCAGAGACATCAGTATCTAGCCTGTCTGTCAGGAGTGTCTGGTCTCTGTCCATTCAGAGACATCAGTATCTAGCCTGTCTGTCAGAGTGTCTGGTCTCTGTCCATTCAGAGACATCAGTATCTAGCCTGTCTGTCAGAGTGTCTGGTCTCTGTCCATTCAGAGACATCAGTATCTAGCCTGTCTGTCAGAGTGTCTGGTCTCTGTCCATTCAGAGACATCAGTATCTAGCCTGTCTGTCAGAGTGTCTGGTCTCTGTCCATTCAGAGACATCAGTATCTAGCCTGTCTGTCAGAGTGTCTGGTCTCTGTCCATTCAGAGACATCAGTATCTAGCCTGTCTGTCAGAGTGTCTGGTCTCTGTCCATTCAGAGACATCAGTATCTAGCCTGTCTGTCAGGAGTGTCTGGTCTCTGTCCATTCAGAGACATCAGTATCTAGCCTGTCTGTCAGAGTGTCTGGTCTCTGTCCATTCAGAGACATCAGTATCTAGCCTGTCTGTCAGAGTGTCTGGTCTCTGTCCATTCAGAGACATCAGTATCTAGCCTGTCTGTCAGAGTGTCTGGTCTCTGTCCATTCAGAGACATCAGTATCTAGCCTGTCAGAGTGTCTGGTCTCTGTCCATTCAGAGACATCAGTATCTAGCCTGTCTGTCAGAGTGTCTGGTCTCTGTCCATTCAGAGACATCAGTATCTAGCCGTCTGTCAGAGTGTCTGGTCTCTGTCCATTCAGAGACATCAGTATCTAGCCTGTCTGTCAGAGTGTCTGGTCTCTGTCCATTCAGAGACATCAGTATCTAGCCTGTCTGTCAGAGTGTCTGGTCTCTGTCCATTCAGAGACATCAGTATCTAGCCTGTCTGTCAGAGTGTCTGGTCTCTGTCCATTCAGAGACATCAGTATCTAGCCTGTCTGTCAGAGTGTCTGGTCTCTGTCCATTCAGAGACATCAGTATCTAGCCTGTCTGTCAGAGTGTCTGGTCTCTGTCCATTCAGAGACATCAGTATCTAGCCTGTCTGTCAGAGTGTCTGGTCTCTGTCCATTCAGAGACATCAGTATCTAGCCTGTCTGTCAGAGTGTCTGGTCTCTGTCCATTCAGAGACATCAGTATCTAGCCTGTCTGTCAGAGTGTCTGGTCTCTGTCCATTCAGAGACATCAGTATCTAGCCTGTCTGTCAGAGTGTCTGCAGTCTCTGTCCATTCAGAGACATCAGTATCTAGCCTGTCTGTCAGAGTGTCTGGTCTCTGTCCATTCAGAGACATCAGTATCTAGCTGTCTGTCAGGAGTGTCTGGTCTCTGTCCATTCAGAGACATCGGTATCTAGCGCTGTCAGAGTGTCTGGTCTCTGTCCATTCAGAGACATCAGTATCTAGCCTGTCTGTCAGAGTGTCTGGTCTCTGTCCATTCAGAGACATCAGTATCTAGCCTGTCATGTCAGAGTGTCTGGTCTCTGTCCATTCAGAGACATCAGTATCTAGCCTGTCTGTCAGAGTGTCTGGTCTCTGTCCATTCAGAGACATCAGTATCTAGCCTGTCTGTCAGAGTGTCTGGTCTCTGTCCATTCAGAGACATCAGTATCTAGCCTGTCTGTCAGAGTGTCTGGTCTCTGTCCATTCAGAGACATCAGTATCTAGCCTGTCAGAGTGTCTGGTCTCTGTCCATTCAGAGACATCAGTATCTAGCCTGTCTGTCAGAGTGTCTGGTCTCTGTCCATTCAGAGACATCAGTATCTAGCCTGTCTGTCAGAGTGTCTGGTCTCTGTCCATTCAGAGACATCAGTATCTAGCTCTGTCAGAGTGTCTGGTCTCTGTCCATTCAGAGACATCAGTATCTAGCCTGTCTGTCAGAGTGTCTGGTCTCTGTCCATTCAGAGACATCAGTATCTAGCCTGTCTGTCAGAGTGTCTGGTCTCTGTCCATTCAGAGACATCAGTATCTAGCCTGTCTGTCAGAGTGTCTGGTCTCTGTCCATTCAGAGACATCAGTATCTAGCCTGTCTGTCAGAGTGTCTGGTCTCTGTCCATTCAGAGACATCAGTATCTAGCCTGTCTGTCAGAGTGTCTGGTCTCTGTCCATTCAGAGACATCAGTATCTAGCCTGTCTGTCAGAGTGTCTGGTCTCTGTCCATTCAGAGACATCAGTATCTAGCCTGTCTGTCAGAGTGTCTGGTCTCTGTCCATTCAGAGACATCAGTATCTAGCCTGTCTGTCAGAGTGTCTGGTCTCTGTCCATTCAGAGACATCAGTATCTAGCCTGTCTGTCAGAGTGTCTGGTCTCTGTCCATTCAGAGACATCAGTATCTAGCCTGTCTGTCAGAGTGTCTGGTCTCTGTCCATTCAGAGACATCAGTATCTAGCCTGTCTGTCAGTGTCTGGTCTCTGTCCATTCAGAGACATCAGTATCTAGCCTGTTGCGAGTGTCTGGTCTCTGTCCATTCAGAGACATCAGTATCTAGCCTGTCTGTCAAGAGTGTCTGGTCTCTGTCCATTCAGAGACATCAGTATCTAGCCTGTCTGTCAGAGTGTCTGGTCTCTGTCCATTCAGAGACATCAGTATCTAGCGTCTGTCAGAGTGTCTGGTCTCTGTCCATTCAGAGACATCAGTATCTAGCTGTCTGTCAGGAGTGTCTGGTCTCTGTCCATTCAGAGACATCAGTATCTAGCCTGCTGTCAGAGTGTCTGGTCTCTGTCCATTCAGAGACATCAGTATCTAGCCTGTCTGTCAGAGTGTCTGGTCTCTGTCCATTCAGAGACATCAGTATCTAGCCTGTCTGTCAGAGTGTCTGGTCTCTGTCCATTCAGAGACATCAGTATCTAGCCTGTCTGTCAGAGTGTCTGGTCTCTGTCCATTCAGAGACATCAGTATCTAGCCTGTCTGTCAGAGTGTCTGGTCTCTGTCCATTCAGAGACATCAGTATCTAGCCTGTCTGTCAGAGTGTCTGGTCTCTGTCCATTCAGAGACATCAGTATCTAGCCTGTCTGTCAGAGTGTCTGGTCTCTGTCCATTCAGAGACATCAGTATCTAGCCTGTCTGTCAGTGTCTGGTCTCTGTCCATTCAGAGACATCAGTATCTAGCCTGTCTGTCAGAGTGTCTGGTCTCTGTCCATTCAGAGACATCAGTATCTAGCTGCTGTCAGAGTGTCTGGTCTCTGTCCATTCAGAGACATCAGTATCTAGCCTGTCAGTCGAGTGTCTGGTCTCTGTCCATTCAGAGACATCAGTATCTAGCCTGTCTGTCAGAGTGTCTGGTCTCTGTCCATTCAGAGACATCAGTATCTAGCCTGTCTGTCAGAGTGTCTGGTCTCTGTCCATTCCAGAGACATCAGTATCTAGCCTGTCTGTCAGAGTGTCTGGTCTCTGTCCATTCAGAGACATCAGTATCTAGCCTGTCTGTCAGAGTGTCTGGTCTCTGTCCATTCAGAGACATCAGTATCTAGCCTGTCTGTCAGAGTGTCTGGTCTCTGTCCATTCAGAGACATCAGTATCTAGCCTGTCTGTCAGAGTGTCTGGTCTCTGTCCATTCAGAGACATCAGTATCTAGCCGTCTGTCAGAGTGTCTGGTCTCTGTCCATTCAGAGACATCAGTATCTAGCCTGTCTGTCAGGAGTGTCTGGTCTCTGTCCATTCAGAGACATCAGTATCTAGCCTGTCTGTCAGAGTGTCTGGTCTCTGTCCATTCAGAGACATCAGTATCTAGCCTGTCTGTCAGAGTGTCTGGTCTCTGTCCATTCAGAGACATCAGTATCTAGCCTGTCTGTCAGAGTGTCTGGTCTCTGTCCATTCAGAGACATCAGTATCTAGCCTGTCTGTCAGAGTGTCTGGTCTCTGTCCATTCAGAGACATCAGTATCTAGCCTGTCTGTCAGAGTGTCTGGTCTCTGTCCATTCAGAGACATCAGTATCTAGCCTGTCTGCAGAGTGTCTGGTCTCTGTCCATTCAGAGACATCAGTATCTAGCGCTGTCAGAGTGTCTGGTCTCTGTCCATTCAGAGACATCAGTATCTAGCCTGTCTGTTCGGAGTGCCTGGTCTCTGTCCATTCAGAGACATCAGTATCTAGCCTGTCTGTCAGAGTGTCTGGTCTCTGTCCATTCAGAGACATCAGTATCTAGCCTGTCTGTCAGAGTGTCTGGTCTCTGTCCATTCAGAGACATCAGTATCTAGCCTGTCTGTCAGAGTGTCTGGTCTCTGTCCATTCAGAGACATCAGTATCTAGCCTGTCTGTCAGAGTGTCTGGTCTCTGTCCATTCAGAGACATCAGTATCTAGCCTGTCAGAGTGTCTGGTCTCTGTCCATTCAGAGACATCAGTATCTAGCCTGTCTGTCAGAGTGTCTGGTCTCTGTCCATTCAGAGACATCAGTATCTAGCCTGTCTGTCAGAGTGTCTGGTCTCTGTCCATTCAGAGACATCAGTATCTAGCCTGTCAGAGTGTCTGGTCTCTGTCCATTCAGAGACATCAGTATCTAGCCTGTCTGTCAGAGTGTCTGGTCTCTGTCCATTCAGAGACATCAGTATCTAGCCTGTCTGTCAGAGTGTCTGGTCTCTGTCCATTCAGAGACATCAGTATCTAGCCTGTCTGTCAGAGTGTCTGGTCTCTGTCCATTCAGAGACATCAGTATCTAGCCTGTCTGTCAGAGTGTCTGGTCTCTGTCCATTCAGAGACATCAGTATCTAGCCTGTCTGTCAGAGTGTCTGGTCTCTGTCCATTCAGAGACATCAGTATCTAGCCTGTCTGTCAGAGTGTCTGGTCTCTGTCCATTCAGAGACATCAGTATCTAGCCGCTGTCAGAGTGTCTGGTCTCTGTCCATTCAGAGACATCAGTATCTAGCCTGTCTGTCAGAGTGTCTGGTCTCTGTCCATTCAGAGACATCAGTATCTAGCCGCTGTCAGAGTGTCTGGTCTCTGTCCATTCAGAGACATCAGTATCTAGCCTGTCTGTCAGAGTGTCTGGTCTCTGTCCATTCAGAGACATCAGTATCTAGCCTGTCTGTCAGAGTGTCTGGTCTCTGTCCATTCAGAGACATCAGTATCTAGCCTGTCTGTCAGAGTGTCTGGTCTCTGTCCATTCAGAGACATCAGTATCTAGCCTGTCTGTCAGAGTGTCTGGTCTCTGTCCATTCAGAGACATCAGTATCTAGCCTGTCTGTCAGAGTGTCTGGTCTCTGTCCATTCAGAGACATCAGTATCTAGCCTGTCTGTCAGAGTGTCTGGTCTCTGTCCATTCAGAGACATCAGTATCTAGCCTGTCTGTCAGAGTGTCTGGTCTCTGTCCATTCAGAGACATCAGTATCTAGCCTGTCTGTCAGAGTGTCTGGTCTCTGTCCATTCAGAGACATCAGTATCTAGCCTGTCTGTCAGAGTGTCTGGTCTCTGTCCATTCAGAGACATCAGTATCCTAGCCTGTCTGTCAGGAGTGTCTGGTCTCTGTCCATTCAGAGACATCAGTATCTAGCCTGTCTGTCAGAGTGTCTGGTCTCTGTCCATTCAGAGACATCAGTATCTAGCCTGTCTGTCAGAGTGTCTGGTCTCTGTCCATTCAGAGACATCAGTATCTAGCCTGTCTGTCAGAGTGTCTGGTCTCTGTCCATTCAGAGACATCAGTATCTAGCCGCTGTCAGAGTGTCTGGTCTCTGTCCATTCAGAGACATCAGTATCTAGCCTGTCTGTCAGAGTGTCTGGTCTCTGTCCATTCAGAGACATCAGTATCTAGCCTGTCTGTCAGAGTGTCTGGTCTCTGTCCATTCAGAGACATCAGTATCTAGCCTGTCTGTCAGAGTGTCTGGTCTCTGTCCATTCAGAGACATCAGTATCTAGCCTGTCTGTCAGAGTGTCTGGTCTCTGTCCATTCAGAGACATCAGTATCTAGCCTGTCTGTCAGAGTGTCTGGTCTCTGTCCATTCAGAGACATCAGTATCTAGCCTGTCTGTCAGTGTCTGGTCTCTGTCCATTCAGAGACATCAGTATCTAGCCTGTCTGTCAGAGTGTCTGGTCTCTGTCCATTCAGAGACATCAGTATCTAGCCTGTCTGTCAGAGTGTCTGGTCTCTGTCCATTCAGAGACATCAGTATCTAGCCTGTCTGTCAGAGTGTCTGGTCTCTGTCCATTTCAGAGACATCAGTATCTAGCCTGTCTGTCAGAGTGTCTGGTCTCTGTCCATTCAGAGACATCAGTATCTAGCCTGTCTGTCAGAGTGTCTGGTCTCTGTCCATTCAGAGACATCAGTATCTAGCCCTGTCAGAGTGTCTGGTCTCTGTCCATTCAGAGACATCAGTATCTAGCCTGTCTGTCAGAGTGTCTGGTCTCTGTCCATTCAGAGACATCAGTATCTAGCCTGTCTGTCAGAGTGTCTGGTCTCTGTCCATTCAGAGACATCAGTATCTAGCCTGTCTGTCAGAGTGTCTGGTCTCTGTCCATTCAGAGACATCAGTATCTAGCCTGTCTGTCAGAGTGTCTGGTCTCTGTCCATTCAGAGACATCAGTATCTAGCCTGTCTGTCAGAGTGTCTGGTCTCTGTCCATTCAGAGACATCAGTATCTAGCCTGTCTGTCAGAGTGTCTGGTCTCTGTCCATTCAGAGACATCAGTATCTAGCCTGTCTGTCAGAGTGTCTGGTCTCTGTCCATTCACAGAGACATCAGTATCTAGCCTGTCTGTCAGAGTGTCTGGTCTCTGTCCATTCAGAGACATCAGTATCTAGCCTGTCTGTCAGAGTGTCTGGTCTCTGTCCATTCAGAGACATCAGTATCTAGCCTGTCTGTCAGAGTGTCTGGTCTCTGTCCATTCAGAGACATCAGTATCTAGCCTGTCTGTCAGAGTGTCTGGTCTCTGTCCATTCAGAGACATCAGTATCTAGCCTGTCTGTCAGAGTGTCTGGTCTCTGTCCATTCAGAGACATCAGTATCTAGCCTGTCTGTCAGAGTGCCTGGTCTCTGTCCAGTCAGAGACATCAGTATCTAGCCTGTCTGGTCAGAGTGTCTGGTCTCTGTCCATTCAGAGACATCAGTATCTAGCCTGTCTGTCAGAGTGTCTGGTCTCTGTCCATTCAGAGACATCAGTATCTAGCCTGTCTGTCAGAGTGTCTGGTCTCTGTCCATTCAGAGACATCAGTATCTAGCCTGTCTGTCAGTGTCTGGTCTCTGTCCATTCAGAGACATCAGTATCTAGCCTGTCTGTCAGAGTGTCTGGTCTCTGTCCATTCAGAGACATCAGTATCTAGCCTGCTGTCAGAGTGTCTGGTCTCTGTCCATTCAGAGACATCAGTATCTAGCCTGTCTGTCAGAGTGTCTGGTCTCTGTCCATTCAGAGACATCAGTATCTAGCCTGTCTGTCAGAGTGTCTGGTCTCTGTCCATTCAGAGACATCAGTATCTAGCCTGTCTGTCAGAGTGTCTGGTCTCTGTCCATTCAGAGACATCAGTATCTAGCCTGTCAGAGTGTCTGGTCTCTGTCCATTCAGAGACATCAGTATCAGCCTGTCTGTCAGAGTGTCTGGTCTCTGTCCATTCAGAGACATCAGTATCTAGCCTGTGTCAGAGTGTCTGGTCTCTGTCCATTCAGAGACATCAGTATCTAGCCTGTCTGTCAGAGTGTCTGGTCTCTGTCCATTCAGAGACATCAGTATCTAGCCTGTCTGTCAGAGTGTCTGGTCTCTGTCCATTCAGAGACATCAGTATCTAGCCTGTCTGTCAGAGTGTCTGGTCTCTGTCCATTCAGAGACATCAGTATCTAGCCTGTCTGTCAGAGTGTCTGGTCTCTGTCCATTCAGAGACATCAGTATCTAGCCTGTCTGTCAGAGTGTCTGGTCTCTGTCCATTCAGAGACATCAGTATCTAGCCTGTCTGTCAGAGTGTCTGGTCTCTGTCCATTTCAGAGACATCAGTATCTAGCCTGTCTGTCAGAGTGTCTGGTCTCTGTCCATTCAGAGACATCAGTATCTAGCCTGTCTGTCAGAGTGTCTGGTCTCTGTCCATTCAGAGACATCAGTATCTAGCCTGTCTGTCAGAGTGTCTGGTCTCTGTCCATTCAGAGACATCAGTATCTAGCCTGTCTGTCAGAGTGTCTGGTCTCTGTCCATTCAGAGACATCAGTATCTAGCCTGTCTGTCAGAGTGTCTGGTCTCTGTCCATTCAGAGACATCAGTATCTAGCCTGTCTGTCAGAGTGTCTGGTCTCTGTCCATTCAGAGACATCAGTATCTAGGCTGTCTGTCAGAGTGTCTGGTCTCTGTCCATTCAGAGACATCAGTATCTAGCCTCTGTCAGAGTGTTCTGGTCTCTGTCCATTCAGAGACATCAGTATCTAGGCTGTCTGTCAGAGTGTCTGGTCTCTGTCCATTCAGAGACATCAGTATCTAGCCTGTCTGTCAGAGTGTCTGGTCTCTGTCCATTCAGAGACATCAGTATCTAGCCTGTCTGTCAGAGTGTCTGGTCTCTGTCCATTCAGAGACATCAGTATCTAGCCTGTCTGTCAGAGTGTCTGGTCTCTGTCCATTCAGAGACATCAGTATCTAGCCTGTCTGTCAAGGTCTGGTCTCTCATTCAGAGACATCAGTATCTAGCCTGTCTGTCAGAGTGTCTGGTCTCTGTCATTTCAGAGACATCAGTATCTAGCCTGTCAGAGTGTCTGGTCTCTGTCCATTCAGGACAGTGATATCTAAGCCTGTCTGCAAGTGTAAGGTCTCTGTCCATTCGGAGACATCAGTATCTAGTGTCAAGTGTTTGGTCTCTGTCCATTTCAGGGACATCGGTATCTAGCCTGAATCTGTCAGAGTGTCCAGTCATCACTTCGGAGAC
>NW_025550724.1:7500-14801 GCF_905237065.1 Salmo salar
CATGCTTTGTTGGTTTTATTTATTTATTTTTACTCAATTTGGCATGAATGCCGGCTATACAAATGTATGGTGTTGTGGGAAACACATAAGACGAAATAATTATGAAATCTGTCTACACAAACAGCAAGTGTGCGGTTAAAATGGTCAAAAAACACACATTTCTTTCCACAGGGTCGTGGGGTGAGACAGGGATGCAGCTTAAGCCCAACCCTCTTCAACATATATATCAACGAATTGGTGAGGGCACTAGAACAGTCTGCAGCACCCGGCCCTCACCCTACTAGAATCTGAAGTCAAATGTCTACTGTTTGCTGATGATCTGGTGCTTCGGTCCCCAACCAAGGAGGGCCTACAGCAGCACCTAGATCTTCTGCACAGATTCTGTCAGACCTGGGCCCTGACAGACCTGGACCCTGACAGACCTGGGCCCTGACATTAAATCTCAATAAGACAAAAATAATGGTGTTCCAAAAAAGGTCCAGTTGCCAGGACCACAAACACAAATTCCATCTAGACGCTGTTGCCCTAGAGCACACAGAAAACTATACATACCTTGGCCTAAACATCAGCGCTACACTTCCACAGAGCTGTGAACGATCTGAGAGACATGAAGGGCCTTCTATGCCATCAAAAGGAACATAAAATTCAACATACCAATTAGGATCTGGCTAAAAATACTTGAATCAGTTATAGAACCCATTGCCCTTTATGGTTGTGAGGTCTGGGGTCCGCTCACCAAGCAAAAATTCACCAAATGGGACAAACACCAAATTGACACTCTGCATGCAGAATTCTGCAAAAATATCCTCTATGTACAACGTAAAACACCAAATAATGCATGCAGAGCAGAATTAGGCCGATACCCGATAATTATCAAAATCCAGGAGAGAGAGAGAGAGAATACTAGTCTGACATAGCAGCATTTTGGTAGCAGCAGGGGGGTAGGTGAGGTGGTGGTAGCAGCAGGGGGTAGGTGAGGTGGTGGTAGCAGCAGGGGGTGAGGTGGTGGTAGCAGCAGGGGGGTAGGTGAGGGTGGTGGTAGCAGCGGGGGGTGAGGTGGTGGTAGCAGCAGGGGGTAGGTGAGGTGGTGGTAGCAGCGGGGGGTAGGTGAGGTGGTGGTAGCAGCAGGGGGGTAGGTGAGGTGGTGGTAGCAGAAGGGGGGTGAGGTGGTGGTAGCAGCAGGGGGCTAGGTGAGGTGGTGGTAGCAGCAGGGGGGGTGAGGTGGTGGTAGCAGCAGGGGGGTAGGTGAGGTGGTGGTAGCAGCAGGGGGTGAGGTGGTGGTAGCAGCAGGGGGTAGGTGAGGTGGTGGTAGCAGCAGGGGGTAGGTGAGGTGGCGGTAGCAGAAGGGGTGAGGTGAGGTGGTGGTAGCAGCGGGGGGTAGGTGAGGTGGTGGTAGGAGGGGGGTAGGTGAGGTGGTGGTAGCAGCAGGGGGGTAGGTGAGGTGGTGGTAGCAGAAGGGGGTGAGGTGGTGGTAGCAGCAGGGGGGCTAGGTGAGGTGGTGGTAGCAGGAGGGGAAGTAGGTGAGGTGGTGGTAGCAGAAGGGGGTGAGGTGGTGGTAGCAGCAGGGGGGTAGGTGAGGTGGTGGTAGCAGTAGGGGGTGAGGTGATGGTAGCAGTAGGGGGTAGGTGAGGTGGTGGTAGCAGCAGGGAAGTAGGTGAGGTGGTGGTAGCAGAAGGGGGTGAGGTGGTGGTAGCAGCGGGGGTAGGTGAGGTGGTGGTAGCAGTAGGGGGTGGGGTGAAGGTAGCAGCAGGGGGTAGGTGAGGTGGTGGTGCAGCAGGGAAGTAGGTGAGGTGGTGGTAGCAGAAGGAGGGTGAGGTGGTGGTAGCAGCAGGGGGTAGGTGAGGTGGTGGTATCAGTAGGGGGGTGAGGTGAGGTGGTGGTAGCAGTAGGGGGTGGGTGAGGTGGTGGTAGCAGTAGGGGGTGGGTGAGGTGGTGGTAGCAGCAGGGGGGTGAGGTGAGGTGGTGGTGCAGCAGGGGGTAGGTGAGGTAGTGGTAGCAGCAGGGGGTGGGTGAGGTGGTGGTAGCAGCAGGGGAGTGGGTGAGGTGAGTGGTAGCAGCAGGGGGTAGGTAAGGTGGTGGTAGCAGCGGGGGTAGGTGAGGTGGTGGTAGAAGCAGGGGTGAGGTGAGGTGGTGGTAGCAGCAGGGGGTAGGTGAGGTGGTGGTAGCACCAGGGGGGTAGGTGAGGTGGTGGTGCAGCAGGGGGTAGGTGAGGTGGTGGTAGCAGCAGGGGGTGGGTGAGGGGTGGTAGCAGCAGGGGGGTGGGTGAGGGGGTGGTAGCAGCAGGGGGTAGGGTGAGGTGGTGGTAGAAGCAGGGGGTGGGTGAGGGGTGGTAGCAGCAGGGGGGGGTAGGTGAGTGGTGGTAGGAGCAGGGGGTGAGGGTGAGGTGGTGGTAGCAGCAGGGGGTGAGGTGGTGGTAGCAGCGGGGGGTAGGTGAGGTGGTGGTAGCAGCAGGGGGGTGAGGTAATAGTCGTATTATAATTACTTCTATGATTTGATTGAGCAGTCTGACTGAGCGGTGTTAGGCACCAGCGCCTAATAGCGTTTCAAACGTCACTCGCTCTGAGACTTGGGAGTGGTTGTTCCCCTTGCTCTGCATGGGTAACACTGCTTCGAGGGTGGCTGCTGTCGATGTGTTCCTGGTTCGAGCCCAGGTAGGAGCGAGGAGAGGGACGGAAGCTATACTGTTTCACTGGCAATACTAAAGTGCCTATAAGAACATCCAATAGTCAAAGGTATATGAAATACAAATCGTATAGAGAGAAATAGTCCTATAATTCCTATAATAACTACAACCTAAAACTTCTTACCTGGGAATATTGAAGACTCATGTTAAAAGGAACCACCAGCTTTCATATGTTCCCATGTTCTGAGCAAGGAACTTAAACGTTAGCTTTCTGCCATGGCACATATTGCACTTTTACTTTCTTCTCCAATACTTTGTTTTTGCATTATTTAAACCAAATTGAACATGTTTCATTATTTATTTGAGGCTAAATTGATTTTATTGATGTATTATATTAAGTTAAAATAAGTGTTCATTCAGTATTGTTGTAATTGTCATTATTACAAATAAATGTAAAAAAATTGGGCCGATTAATCGGCATCGGCTCTTTGGTTAATCGGTATCAGTGTTGAAAAATCATAATCGGTCGAACCTCTAGTGTGTGTGTGTGTGTGTGTGTGTGTGTGTGTGTGTGTGTGTGTGTGTGTGTGTGTGTGTGTGTGTGTGTGTGTGTGTGTGTGTGTGTGTGTGTGTGTGTGTGTGTGTGCTCTGTTCTCAATGGGGTCAAACAGGATTGGCAGTACTAAGAGCACTCTGCGTAAAGGTGGAGGGAAGGTGACCAAGCTAATAACTACTCAATACTGACTGCAGCAGTTCACTTCATTATGAAGCTGTCTGTCACCTCTCACTACTGACTGCAGCAGTTCACTATTCATTATAACTCTATGTCACCTCTCAATACTGACTGCAGCAGTACACTTCATTATGAAGCTCTATGTCACCTCTCAATACTGACTGCAGCAGTTCACTTCATTATGAAGCTGTCTGTCACCTCTCAATACTGACTGCAGCAGTTCACTATTCATTATAACTCTATGTCACCTCTCAATACTGACTGCAGCAGTACACTTCATTGTGAAGCTCTATGTCACCTCTCAATACTGACTGCAGCAGTACACTTCATTGTGAAGCTCTATGTCACCTCTCAATACTGACTGCAGCAGTACACTTCATTATGAAGCTCTATGTCACCTCTCAATACTGACTGCAGCAGTTCACTATTCATTATAACTCTATGTCACCTCTCAATACTGACTGCAGCAGTACACTTCATTATGAAGCTCTATGTCACCTCTCAATACTGACTGCAGCAGTACACTTCATTATGAAGCTCTATGTCACATCTCAATACTGACTGCAGCAGTTCACTATTCATTATAGCTCTATGTCACCTCTCAATACTGACTGCATCAGTTCACTATTCATTATAGCTCTATGTCACCTCTCAATACTGACTGCAGCAGTTCACTATTCATTATGAAGCTCTATGTCACCTCTCAATACTAACTGCAGCAGATCACTATTCATTATGAAGCTCTATGTCACCTCTCAATACTGACTGCAGCAGTTCACTTCATTATGAAGCTCTATGTCACCTCTCAATACTGACTGCAGCAGTTCACTATTCATTATAGCTCTATGTCACCTCTCAATACTGACTGCAGCAGTTCACTATTCATTATGAAGCTCTATGTCACCTCTCAATACTAACTGCAGAAGATCACTATTCATTATGAAGCTCTATGTCACCTCTCAATACTGACTGCAGCAGTTCACTTCATTATGAAGCTCTATGTCACCTCTCAATACTGACTGCAGCAGTTCACTTCATTATGAAGCTCTGTCACCTCTCAATACTGACTGCAGCAGTTCACTATTCATTATGAAGCTCTGTCACCCTCTCAATACTGACTGCAGCAGTACACTTCATTATGAAGCTCTATGTCACCTCTCAATACTGACTGCAGCAGTACACTTCATTATGAAGCTCTATGTCACCTCTCAATACTGACTGCAGCAGTACACTTCATTATGAAGCTCAGTAAATGAGCAGTGAAAATACATGTTTTGTCATACCTATGGTATATAGTCTGAAATATCACAGCTGTCAGCCAATCAGCATTCAGTGCTCGAACCGCCCGGTTGATAAAGAACCGTAGAGGAAGATAGAAGGTTCCTCAGGATGTGTCCCCAATGACACCATATTCCCTACATAGTGCACTATGGGCAATGGTCTAAAGTAGTGCACTATGGGACATGGTCTAAAGTGGTGAACTATGGGACATGGTCTAAAGTGGTGCACTATGGGACATGGTCTAAAGTGGTGCACTATGGGACATGGTCTAAAGTGATGCACTATGGGACATGGTCTAAAGTGATGCACTATGGGACATGGTCTAAAGTGATGCACTATGGGACATGGTCTAAAGTGGTGCACTATGGGTCATGGTCTAAAGTGGTGCACTATGGGCCATGGTCTAAAGTGGTGCACTATGGGACATGGTCTAAAGTGGTGCACTATGGGACATGGTCTAAAGTGGTGCACTATGGGGACATGGTCTAAAGTAGTGCACTATGAGCCATGGTCTAAAGTGGTGCACTATGGGCCATGGTCTAAAGTAGTGCACTATGGGACATGGTCTAAAGTAGTGCACTATGGGTCATGGTCTAAAGTAGTGCACTATGGGTCATGGTCTAAAGTAGTGCACTATGGGACATGGTCTAAAGTAGTGCACTATGAGCCATGGTCTAAAGTGGTGCACTATGGGCCCATGGTCTAAAGTGGTGCACTATGGGTCATGGTCTAAAGTAGTGCACTATGGGACATGGTCTAAAGTGGTGCACTATGGGACATGGTCTAAAGTAGTGCACTATGGGTCATGGTCTAAAGTGGTGCACTATGGGGACATGGTCTAAAGTAGTGCACTATTGGGACGGTCTAAAGTGATGCACTATGGGTCATGGTCTAAAGTGGTGCACTATGGGACATGGTCTAGTAGTGCACTATGGGTCATGGTCTAAAGTAGTGCACTATGGGCCATGGTCTAAAGTGGTGCACTATGGGTCATGGTCTAAAGTGGTGCACTATGGGACATGGTCTGAAGTGGTGCACTATGGGGACATGGTCTAAAGTAGTGCACTATGGGTCATGGTCTAAAGTGGTGCACTATGGGACATGGTCTAAAGTGGTGCACTATGAGCCATGGTCTAAAGTGGTGCACTATGGGACATGGTCTAAAGTAGTGCACTATGGGACATGGTCTAAAGTGGTGCACTATGGGTCATGGTCTAAAGTAGTGCACTATGGGTCATGGTCTAAAGTGGTGCACTATGGGTCATGGTCTAAAGTAGTGCACTATGGGTCATGGTCTAAAGTGGTGCACTATGGGGACATGGTCTAAAGTAGTGCACTATGGGGACATGGTCTAAAGTGGTGCACTATGGGTCATGGTCTAAAGTGGTGCACTATGGGGGACATGGTCTAAAGTAGTGCACTATGGGTCATGGTCTAAAGTAGTGCACTATGGGGACATGGTCTAAGTGGTGCACTATGGGTCATGGTCTAAAGTGGTGCACTATGGTCATGGTCTAAAAGTGGTGCACTATGGGCCATGGTCTAAAGTGGTGCACTATGGGTCATGGTCTAAAGTGGTGCACTATGGGTCATGGTCTAAAGTGGTGCACTATGGGGAATAGGATCAAATCAAATTGTATTTGTCACATGCTTCATAAACAACAGGTGCAGAGAGAAAAGTAGAAAAAATAATGGAAATATACTAACACAAGAATAAATACACAATGAGTAACAATAACTTGGCTATAAAAATGTGGTACCAGTACTGAGTTGCTGTGCAGGGGTACAAGGTAGTTAAGGTAGATATGTATGTAGGTAGTTAAGGTAGATATGTATGTAGGTAGTTAAGGTAGATATGTATGTAGGTAGTTAAGGTAGATATGTATGTAGGTAGTTAAGGTAGATATGTATGTAGGCAGGGATAAAGTGACAAACAAGATAGATAATAAACAGTAGCAGCAGTGTATGTGGTGAGTGAAAAACAGACGGCTCTTTGAGGAATCTCAAATATGAAATATATTTTGATTTGTTTAACACTGGTTACTACATGATTCCATATTTGATTCCATATTTGTTATTTCATAGTTGTGATGTCTTCACTATTATTCTACAATGTAGAAAATAGTACAAATAAAGAAAAACCCTTGAATGAGTAGGTGTTCAAAAACTTTTGACTGGTACTGTATACATACGCTAACGTACATGCATATACACATACATATATATATATATATATATATATATATACAGTGACTTGTGAAAGTATTCACCCCCTTGGCATTTTTCCTATTTTGTTGCTTTATAACCTGGAATTAAAATAGATTTTTGGGGGGGGTTGTATCATTTCATTTACACTACATTCCTAATATTTTTTCTTGTGAAACAAACGAGAAATAACACAAAAAAAACAGAAAACTTGAGTTTGTATAACTATTCACCCCCCGAAGTCAATACTTTGTAGAGCCACCTTTTGCTGCAATTACAACTGCAAGTCTCTTGGGGTATGTCTCTATAAGCTTGGCACATCTAGCCACTGGGATTTTTGCCCATTCTTCAAGGCTAAACTGCTCCAGCTCCTTCAAGTTGGATGGGTTCCGCTGGTGTACAGCAATCTTTATGTCATACCACAGATTCTCAATTGGATTGAGGTCTGGGCTTTGACTG